>NW_024423343.1:2388617-2397914 GCF_017311325.1 Ursus maritimus | reverse complement strand
AAAAGAAAAGAAAAGAAAAGAAAAGAAAAGAAAAGAAAGAAAAGAAAAGAAAGGAAAAGAAAAGAAAAGAAAGAAGAGACGAGAAAAGAAAAGAGAAAAGAAAAGAGGACTGGAGGGTAAGGAGGAGGGGACGGGAGGGCAGGGGAAGGTGGGGAAGGGAGGAATGGGAGGGGAGGGCAGGGGACTAACTAACTCTGTATGGGACCATACAGGTACCTTGAGTTGGGAGAACGGAATCTTAGCAATAATACACCCTCTAATCCACGAACATGGAATATCAGTTCACTTCATTTCTGTCCAAGATCTTTTAGAATTCTGAGTGCAGAGGTATTAAAAACCTTTAGATTTATTCCTACATGTTTGGTATTTTAAGTAACATATTCTACACGGTACTGTAAATTTAAATCATTGCATGTGGGTTTTGTATCCCAGCATTGCGCCAAAC
The DNA here is from genome assembly GCF_017311325.1 of Ursus maritimus. Taxonomy (NCBI): domain Eukaryota; kingdom Metazoa; phylum Chordata; class Mammalia; order Carnivora; family Ursidae; genus Ursus; species Ursus maritimus. The sequence continues at coordinate 2,397,469 of NW_024423343.1, read as the reverse complement.
TCATTCATTCTAATCCTTCACCTGAAGTGGATTTTCCACCTGCAGGATCATGTGCCTATGACAGTGACAGTTTGGTTTTCCTTTTATTTCTTTTTCTTGCCTTATCCTGTTGGCTGGGACTGATGCTGCATCTGCATAGAGATACTGAGAAACACCCATGCTGTTTCTGATCTCACCCCTTCCTCCTCCTCGCCTTTCCCCACGTGTGCACGCAAACCTCCCAAACCAAGGGCTATCGGCGACACAAGTATGAATGCCAGGAAACTCACACGAAGGTAAGAGAACATGATAAATTATATCCTGAACTGCGCTTGTGGGGGGGGGGCTTGTCTGGTATAGGTGGGAAAGTGCCACGGGGCTGGGGGGGTGCACCGTGTCACCTCCCAGCTCCTAGAAAGTGGCCCCTCGTCTTCAGGCACAGCTGGTTTTCAGACACTCGGTCGTGCAGTCCGAGGCCTCTGGCAGCAGTAACAATGCCAAGTGTTCATTCCAGCCAATCTTCCTATCCATTTTTATTTTTTCATAAAAACTTTTTATTTTAGAACAGTTGTGGATTTACAGAAAAATTAAAAATAGCACAGTGTTCTCACATACCCGCTTCCCCCACGATGGACACCTTCCACGAGGATGGCGTGTCTGAGCTCTGATTAACGGAAGCCCCCCGTGTATTCCGGGTTCCCGGGCTTTCCCTTCTGTCCAGCCCCCCACCCAGGATCCCACATGACCCCAAGGGGTCACATCTCCTCAGGCTCCGGCGACTGCCCTTGTTTTTAATGATGGTGACAACGTGGGGGAGTGCAGGTCAGGTACTCTGCTGAACGTCCCTCAGCTGGGACTTGTTGGGTGTTAGAACCATGACTGGACTGGGGCTGTGTCCCATCATGGGACATCACACACTACCAACAGGACACATCTCCGGGGTCGTTGGCGTCGGTCGCCTGGCCAGCGCGCATCTGTCAGGCCTCCTCACTGTAAAGTGCCTGTTTGGATCCCTGTCTACACAACATTCTCTGCAATAAAGCCACTCTCTGTAGCCCACGCTGCCGACAATGGTATCGGCTGCCCTTCTGCATCCACTTCCCAGGATGAGGGTGAGGGACACGCTCCCAGGGACGCAGCATGGAACAGCAGACAGGAAAGGCAGCCCGGCCTCTGGGTTCCCACGGAGAAGGCAGGGGCAAGGTGCACAGGGCGGGGGCAGGCCGTACCAGGGCCGCTGCGGGTGCCACCAGCTGGGCTCAAAGCCCATTCCGCCTGCACCCAAGGCCTGACCCCATGCTCCTCATCTCATTTCTCAGACTCGGGGCACATCTCTGAGGCAGGAATAGCCACAGGCCCACCCTGGAGATGTGCTGAGAATTAATTCTGTGTCTTAGGGGCTACCCTGGGCCTGGTGAGCAGTCAGCAGATTTTCTAGCAGTGAGAATGACAGTATTCCTTTCCTTTCCCCCATCCCCCTTCCCATCATCTAATCCGGTGTGAACTCAAATCTAAGAGGGAACATGCTAAAACGTATGCCAAGGAAAAGGTTCTTCCCTCAAAAATGCCCGAGCTCCGGTCTGTGTTCTGGCTTTCGCTCTGCCGCTGGAGCCGCTATGCTCCTGTGTGCGCTGCCGCGAGCAGGGGGTCCTGGGGGCGAGGCGGCTCTGCTTCCTGGGCGCGCGCTGGGCATTCTGCCAAGGCAGGCAGCCTTGAGCTGGAGCGGCCGCGACACGCTGTGTTCTGAATGAGGACCGCAGCCCGAGGAGGCATCTGGTGCCCTTCCTGCCCTCTGGAACCGGGAAGCACGTGCACCTCCAGGACAGACTGGTGCCGTGGGGTAGAGGTGGCTTGTCCCAGGATGAGGGCACCGAACGCAGGCCCAGGGACTGATGCCGATCAAGAGAAGCCTGGGTTTCCAGAAAAATTAACTTAATGAGAAAAGCCACATCCCTGCAGGAGGGACATTTGTGTTGGGGGGGGTGTGCGTGCATGTGTGTGTGTGCACGCGTGCGTGTGCGTGTGTGTGGGGCAGGTGGGTTGGTATGAAACTCAATGCAGGAAAAAAGCTTTGAAGAAATACGTAAGCCTTTGTATGAGGGACCATAAATTAGGAGGGTCTCCTGCCCAGTGAAAGATGGCTTGTCTCCGCCTGAGTGAAGATGGAAGGAAAGCCCGGTCTGCGCGGAGGCCTGGCAGCGAGGAAGACAGCTTCTGGCCAACAGCACACAGCGGGTGTCTGCACAAAACACGGGAGAGGCTCGAGCCCCTGAACACTGCCCCCTCCCCATCTCCCGGGGCACGTGGCAGGGTGCAGGACTAGGCACCAGCCCTCACATGCTGTGTAAGTCAGGGTGGGATCACTGGGGTCTGGATTCAGTGGCCAACGTGCCCTCCTACAATGTCTACGTGAAGCCAGCAGCTCCCTGCAGCCAACCTGGACGAGCTGCACGATTACCACACTGGACACTGGACCCCCTTGTTCATTCCAATTATAAAGGGGGGCTCACTACACCGAAATGTCCTGCCTCAGAGGCGGAAATGATGCATCAGGGCAGCAGAATACTCAAACTCCCCATCGGCCCTCCCCCTGACCTGAACCAGCCCAGTGTGGCCTCCGACCTCCACCCCAGGAGAACTTGGCCCACCAGCCTCCCTCCTCCTTTGCTGAGTGACCTGCCCTCCTCTGGGCACCGCCTGCCCGCCCTCCACAGACCACATCCAGCAGTGCCCGTGTCCAGGACAGCCGGCTCCACTCAGATGTCCCACAAACTCAGGGCGACCAACAGGCAGTCCCCGGTGAGTCCTGCTGACAGCCTGCAGCAGCCAGGTTCACCGAGTGCTTCTTTCCCTCACCAGGCACCGTACTGAAAACTACCGAAGGTCTGCAATAAAACTTGTATCTGCCTTTAATGTGAATTAAACTTTAATGGGTTAAATGCTGTGGATTCCTAAGGCATGTCCAACATTAGTTTACGTGTATTTATCAGAAACCAATGAAGATAGAAGATACAGTTTTTCTCCTTAGCAGTATCTCTTCCTTCAGGAAGATCGGGCAGACTTTTAAAACGTCAAGACTAATCTATGAAGTATTCTTCTCCTTCACGTAAAAAGCAAAACTAGCTCCAGCTCCCAGTTTATAGGAAATAGGAGCTGAAAGGAACGTCTTGAAAAGACACCAGGAGGCTAAGACCAGTCAGGTGTGGAATGAGAAGACGCCCAGGACAGTGACCAGCTTATCCCAGGGGCCAAGTGGTCACGGGTTCTATTCTAGACACATCGTCAATCCCAGCATCAGGATCTGAACAAACTACTGTGAAAAGACGTTTTCTGAGACCACCGGTAAACCCTAAACCATGACGTGATGTTCAGCAGTTCTCCATTTTGTTGAGTGCGATAATGGGATTCTATCTGTTAGAAATACATGCTGTAGTATTTATGGGAAAAGGCTGTGGCATCCAGGATTTGTTTTAAATTCTCCAGAAAATGAGGGTTGGAGAGGGGGCCGATAAGGTGGGTATGGTCTAAAAGCACAGGGTTCTTAAGGTTAGAGATGGGCATGGGGGCTCCCTGCACACATTAAGCTCTCTTTTTTCATCTGCGTGTGAAATTTTTCATGGTATTTTCAAGAGATGCCAAGAGTAAAAATAAGCCCTCACTTTATATTTAATAGCATTTGCCCTTGCTTAACTCTTGCTAGGCCATCACCTAACCAGCTTTCTCGCTAAAATTCCTGACAATTTTCAGTTATTACCAACCCTGAGCTGTGCAAACAAGAGCAAGCAACCCCTCCTTGCTCACACACAACTCAACACACGGGTCGTGGGCATCTGAGATGGGGCGCCCGACAGGATGCCGAATGCAGGTCCCGGGGCCCGGAGCGCACACCCTCATCGGGAGCACCCTCGCCAGCTCCACAAGTGGGGCCCGCATGGCACAGGCCATGGCCTCCCTGGGAGTCATGCTCTGCTTCTCTACACGCCCAGCCCGGCGACCTGACAGCTAGCGCTGAGTCAGGGCAGACGGGACCAAAAGTCCCCCCGGCTCCGGCCCGGGCGCTCGGACAGCTCGCGGAAAGGCTGACGCGGCGCAAACGGGACGGACCACAGAGGAAGAGTCACAGCCTGCTACTCAGGAGTTTCCTTTGGGAAAATTCACAAGTGGAAACAGCGCCTCGCCAGCCCACTGGGGACAGGGTGCACACAGCCAGAAAACGCTGGTAATTGGAAAGAGCGCGCCACGAGCTCTGACCGCAGGCCGCAGGGGTTAGAAGGGAATGAAGGCAGCACGCTCATGCCCCGACAGGAGCCGCTGACAGCAGTGGGGTCTGTCCCATGCCCGCATCCCCACGGGGCCCGCTAAGCCCAGCACCGGACAACACTGACGGAGCAAGGGACAGAGCGGGATGGGGTGTGAGTGTGGGAGGGCAGCTCTGTGGCCGCAGGGTCCGGGCCGCTGCGGTCCGCGAGGCCAGACCGGGCCCGGCTCTCCCCTCTGGGCGCGGGCCACGCTTCCTGGAGGGCCGTTTGCAGCGAGTCTCGGGCGGCCCTCCGGGGACTGGTCTGGCCACTCCCGACCCCCCGAAGGCAGCGGCCTGCCAGACAGCTCTCCGCCGCTCCCTGCCCCGCGGCCCGGCCCCGCTTGAGCGGCAAGAAGTGATTTAGGAAATCAGGAGAAGATGTCCTCGCCCGCCTTTGAAAACAGATCCGTCTTGGCTCCTGCGAGGATGTCCATCTGCCCTGTGGGGAGGACGTAATTGGTGAGTCATTCCAAAGCTGTTTTGAAGAGTGCTGGAGGCGTAGGGGGAAGTAACCTCGCATGTAAGATGTGCAGCTTTCCCAGAGTCTGTACGAGAAATAACAGACAGAAGTCACGGGGAGCACAGCAAAGGAACACGGCGAAGCCGCGAGCATCCCGATGACTCATGGACGAGTTTTCTAGATGGGGTTCCGTACTAATTAAATTAGTAAGGATACAAAGTAACGGGGTTATTGGCAGAGACTGAACGCCAGCCTCGCTCTCTGCCTGCAGATAAGCACACTTTCTCCAACTGCACGTGTGTGGAAGCCCAGAGGCAAACTTTTTCTAGTTAAGCCCACTGCAGGTGTTTTTCTGCAGGTGTCCTATTTTCTGCACTAACAGGAGGCTGGGTCCTGCAGGTCACGTGGCCCCGTGGCATTCAGAGTCAGGCCCGGCTTCCACCCCTTGTACAGCCTCCTCAGTAATCATGTTAGTTAAACTCGGACTCAGTTTCCCCATCTGTACAACAATACAAGAAGTAAATAAAATAACATGCGTAAAGAACGGGGCACTTCACCTGCCCTTCTGTGATGCGAACGCGCAGTCCCATGTATACGTGGGACGACGTCCCAGCCCATGTCAAGGCATTCGACTGGGGCAAAAGCGTCTCCTGAAACTGTGAGTCAGCAGCTAAAACCACTGGGTGGATAAGCCATCCTCCCAGAGCACTTTGCACGCTGCCGGGCATTAAGAATTCGCTGAAAGGTGTTTGTGGCTATGTGACAGGAAGCTGGGAAATAGGGACATATTCATAAGCCGCTCACAAGAAATGACTCACGAGCTCCTAACAATAAACCAAAAATGGCCATCTGGAGAAAGTCCACTCAGGCACGTGAACCGTGTGGCCGGGCTTTGCAGCTACTGAGGAACCAGGAGACCCAGGCAAGATGGGAAATGGAGCCCCAGGCCCCTGCTCACCCTGCCCCAGCCGCACTGGCTTCTAAAAGCCTCTCTTGTTCTTTGCACAGAAAAAGGGTCCTTTGCCCTTCCTCCTTTCATGCAACATTTCAGAAGCAACTGAGCACGCGGCAGATGCCGGTACTGCTCAACACAGCAGGCCCTGGAGGGACCACCTGGCCTGGGGGGGCGTTTGGCCTGGGGGGCCTCACCCAGCAAAGGCTTGCAGAGCCCGTGCCGCACGGACAGGCGCCAGCCTGGGGAAGGCTTTCTCCCCCAGCACTGTGTGGGGCAGGATTTGCTTCAATTCTTCAAAAGTCGATCTCCTTTTTCTCAGTTCTTGTTCTTGCCAGATCTTGCTGGAACACAACAACACTAACGGTCGTCTGCACTCTTGATCAGAAGCCACGGCGCACTCACACCACACACTCACTACAGGGCGGGCACCGGTGGGCAGGCTGCGTTCCCGTGACCTGGTTCGGTGCTCAGTGGGGAAACAGCATAAATACATATTTGTCCCCATTGTGGAGATGAAGAGACCAGGAGGGAGACACGACGAAGCCCACCCCGAAGAAGACAGGAGGCAACTCGGCTGTCCCGCCTGTCCCCACTCAGCCACGCGAGCCATGGCGTCGGCGCCCCACCACCCGTTCACGCGTTGAACAGGCTGCGCTGAGCTGGGTATTGAGCAACTGTCCTGACGCTGGGGATACAGCCTTCAACAACACCGAGTCCCTGTACCCCAGCCTTCCACTCGTGAAGAAGGAATGAGAGGCACGAACAGATCGTGCAGTATCCTGCTGGAAACAAAGTTCACGTGGGAAGAATGGGACTGGGGATTACTTCTTAGATAGAGGGGTCAAAGAGGGCCCTTGTGATGTGGTGACGCCTGAGTGATATGCAGGAAGGATCTGTGCCAACTATGGCACCCGAGGCAAGGAATAGCCAGTGCGAAGGCCCTGATGTGGAACGCTGGGTAGGTTCTGTTCAGCAAGAGCCAAGTGCCCAGGGGCAAAGTGAGAGAAGACAGGGCCAGGGGGGCACGGGTCCTGAAGGTCACCTGGAGACTGAAGTTCTAACTTCTGTCCTTGAGGCTCATTTCAGCTGCCACACAGAACAGTAAGCAGCACCAGGGGCCCTGAGGAGGGAGCATGGAGGCGGCAGGAAGAGCCCAGGAGGCTGTTTCTAAGGTCCAGGGCTAGAGAGGCTGGTGGGCACGCAGCGGGAAACGTGGTCCGACCAGAGATATATTTCGCAGGTTAATCCACTAGGACTTCAGTGGACCTAATGCGGGTGTGACAAGACAAAGCATCTCTCTGAGAAACGAGACAGAGAAGAGGACATGTGGGATCAAGCCTTGCTAGGAAGGAAGGTCCCAGCACAGACTGCCCTGGAGTGAATTCTGAGACCTACTATTGGTCAATCTGAAGAGCAAACAGAACCTCTAAACCACCTCTGATCGTGACTTTATGACTTTTGGGGGGAGGGGGGCACCAAAACGTTCAGGATTTGTGTCAGCGGTTCAGATGCAACTCTGTATTTTAGTTTAGCATATGGAGCTCAAGTAGTCAGCTTATAAACCCTCATGCTGCTCTCCACCCAACTCCAGCCATCCAGACACCCAGCATCTTGGGTGGGGCTTCTGGACTACGTGCCAATCTCTTCTACGGAGGGAGCTTCATATGAAATGATACTCACTCCACGCAGGACTCTCAGGTCAGGAAAGAAAGGGCATAAAGTACATTTAAGTGGTGAAAACAGGTTTTATCTTTCCAGCTGACTGCTTCCTACTGCTGTTCATGTCTTCCCCCCACCACAGTTCAGTTTGTCCTCACTGGAACGATGATCCAAGTGGAAGGTCTCTCTGAGTGCAGCCCTGTGTGCAGGACCAGACCGAGGCCGCCCCACTGCCGGGGGGGAGGAGGGGATGTGTCTCGGGTAATGGCAGTGGCGCTGGTGGCACCTGTCACATTTTCCAGTTGCTACATGTTTCCCGCTGTGATGCAGAGATGGCCTCTGGTTACATCAAATGCCCTGGTTTCATTTCATTCATCTCTCTGACAAACACGGTCAGGAGCCAAGTGTGCTCCAGACGGAGCACTGCGGGGGGTGGGAAGGGCGAGTCCTAACACCCTTCACCCTCGGTACCCGTATCTCCAAGCTTGGACCCACACCTGGAGAGCCCAGACCCCCCTACTGGAAGCCGCTGGGGTGACAAGAAACTCCTGTCAGTGCGACCCAAACACCTCCTGGCCTCCCCAGCAGCTCAGCAAGGGCAGCCCCGCACCCCTGGCTCCTCGAGCTCATCTCGCTGCTGCTTGGTGGCTGCCACGGGCTCAAACCTCCCTCCGGCAGCTCATCTTGGGGCTGGAACAGTGGGTACAGAATCAGAATAGTGTTCCAAGTTGCAGGCCAGTGGTGTGGAAGCATCCAGAAGTCCCCTGCTATCAGCCATGACACGTTACATCAGGCTCTCCTGACATCTCAGCCTTTCTCCCAGAAGTGGCCACACTCCACCCACCTGCCAGCAACCTGGATGGGAAGGGTCATTTTCAGTAGCCTGACACTGGACTGGCATGTGCCAGGGCCTGCTGCCAGAGGTGTCAGCAGGAGGACAACGGAGGACTGTCTCATGAACTAGGCCAGCACCTAGGGCTTGGAAAGGCCTTCGTCTGCAGGTGTCGTACCCCAGCCTCCACAGCTCCACTGTGCTGACTTACAGTGTAGCCACTAAGTCTGCACACGGCCTCCTCATGAGCACCTGGTCCTTCCAGAGCCTGGGACTCAGAGTGCCAGCAGTGAGCCGGCCTGCAGTGCTGGGACTGGGGGGCCGGGGAGCCAGGCTGCTGGGACTGGGGAGCTGAGGGGCTAGGAGACCAGGGAGCTGGGGAGCTGGGGAACTGGGGGACTGGGGGTCTGGGGGCTGGGAGGCTGCAGGGTTGTGGGGCTGTGGAGCCAGGGAGCTGGGGGGCTATCAGGCTGGGGGGCTGGGGGGTTGGGGACTGTGGGGCTGAGGGGCTAGGAGGCTGCAGGGCTGCGGAGCTGAGGGGCCGGGAGGCCAGGGAGCTGGGGGGCTGTGGAGTTGGGAGGTTGAAGAGCTGGGGGCTGAGGGGCTGCAGGGATGAGAGGCTGGGGAGCTGGGGAGCCAGGGAGCTGGGGAGCTGGGATGTGAGGGG
>NW_024423343.1:2190222-2388607 GCF_017311325.1 Ursus maritimus | reverse complement strand
TTAGGGGGGTGGGGATCTGGGGGCTAAGGGGTTGGGGGGCTGGGGAGCTAAGGGGTTGAGGGGCTGGGAGGCTAGGAAGCTGGGGGGCTGAGGGGCTGCAGGGCTGAGAGGCTGGGGGGCTAGGTGGCTGGGGAGCTGGGAGGCTGAGAGGTTGGGGAGCTGAGGGGCTGAGGGGCTGAAGGAAAGAAGGTCTTTCACCAGGAGTAGTTTCTGTGAATAACCTAAGCCATTTCAGTAAGTTTTATTTTCTCCAATTTTTGTACTACCTAATAATATAGAACACACCATATCTTCTAAAATTCTTAAAACGTGATTTTATAATAGGGGGACACACAAATCACAGCACCCAAATGCCAAGCGGTCAGCATGTCAGTCGCCGTGCAGACTCCCAGAGCCCCGGGGGCACCGCGTGTGGCTAAGGCCACCCGGCGGCCAGTGTTGCCTCCTGTTCCACACTCTCACTCGGGCCTGCCTGCAGCCACCGCACGCAGTCATTCAAGGTCTGTGCCTGTTCTCAGGATCATTCCGTCACTATTATTTCACTCAAGAAGACCACAGCACACCCCTCGTTCCAACGAAGCTGGCTTCCCTGGGCCCTCTGCAAAGCTGGCCTACAATCTGCAGAGATCAGTACTGCCTTTCTGTTACACGCATGTGGACACACTATAAATCACAACTTCCCCAAATCAAGACTAACCAAACCTTATCATTATTCCTTTTATAACTGTTTTCATACAACACAAACTTTAGTTTCTAAAAATACAGTGATTACACTGTATCGGGTTCTATTTTAATCTTCTAAAAATAGAGCTCCCGACGGAAGCAGCAGTTTGCTGTTCGACGTTCAGTGACAGGGCGTGAATTTTTGTCCTTACACTTTTCGGCCTGTGGTTTCTGCACAACGACTGAGGATTTGGGACTGCGGTGGGTGGCACCCAGGTTCACAAAGCCCGGGTGCCTGGCACCAATGCCCGGATCCTCTCCTACGGGCCCCTGACCACAAAACGACCTGGCCAGTATGCGCCCCCTTGTCTGCATCTGTAAAATGGGTGCAGTGACACTCTTCACCTAGCAGGACTGAGAGGTTAGATCGGGCTCCCCGTGCAAGCTAGAGCTTCATGGCCCTCAGAAGGCTGGTTATTTCCCGGGTGTCTGCAGTACTCAGGAAAATTAAAAGGCACAAGAGAAAGTACAGAACAGTAAGGAAGCTTCGTCTGCAAGAGCTCTGATGTCCTATGGAAGTCCGTCTCGAGGATGGGCACACAGGTCTGTGCCCACTACCCGCCTTTCCTGTTTTCCTCCAGAGCGCGGGTACTGCCCCATGCCACACTGGAAAGCAGCTCACTATTTCTAAACAGCCAGGAAGTTAAACACGACTTTTCAAACAATCTTCCCAAACTTTGAAAGCGTCATCGTCCTAAGAACAGAAACTATGGGGCGCCTGGGTGGCTCAGTGGGTTTAGCATCTGCTTTGGCTCAGATCATGAGCCCAGGGTCCTGGGATTGAGTCCTGCGTCAGGCTCTCTGCTCAGCAGGAGTCCGCGGCTTCTCCCTCTCCCTCTGCTGCTCCCCCACCAACTCATGCTCTGTTTCTCTCTCAAATAAATAAATTCGCTTAAAAATAATGAACAGAAATTATATCCCAATTTTTAGACTATACTCCCTTATCTTCTGTGTTTTAAAATTGAGTAACGTTCGAGTTAAGAAAAAAAGTAGAAATAAAGTCATTTCTCTTCTCCCTCCTCCCACGTGTATGTGCACATTCTTACTATCCAGACTCTTCCTGTCCACTCTTGCTTGCTCTCCACGAGAAAACCTACAGTTTTCACTTGCCCGTGTTCTCATGAGGAGCCCGCTGGCCAAGGCGGCTGGAGGGTCCACCTAGGTAAGGTAAGCCGCCACACCTCGCACTTCTCGGAACGCGTCCCATCCGCTGCCCCCAGCACTGTGTAAGCAAAGCGGGAGCATGATACACGTTCCCATCCCAAGAGTTTACCTACTTTATAGATTATGTTGAATTGAAGAATATCTTCAGTGTCTTCATTTCATAAGATGTTATAATAGTTCTAGGAACACATTTGTTTTATGTGGTTCAAACTTCAAGATGAAAAATCACGTACCACTGTCTTAGTTGGTGGCAATGCATAAGGGTCACGGGACAAAGGAAATTTGTAGAAATTACACCAAAACAAAACAAAACAAAAAAGCCGTCTTCCTTAATCTCTAACCAACTTCTTTGGTTTTTACACCTATAGAGACAGATTATGTCCAACTCTGTGGGCACGAAGGTTATCTGTAATCAAAATGAACACTGGGGGGGAGGGGGTAATCAATCAATCAATCAAATGAGCACCCTTAGGTGGGCAGTTGATTATAACTGATCCAGCATTTAAATATCCACACACAATAAGAACAAGGGGCCAACTTTAAAGGACTACAGAACAAGAGGAAGCGGAAAACAGAGGTTGGGTCTGTGCTCCTTGGCTGCTGCTCTGAATGAGTAGGGACACCTGTGGCATAAACCAATTTCACAGTTTGGAAAACACAGATAAAACTAGGGTCCAAAATAGAGTTGAACGATATGCAAAGTTAACCAGAACGTTAGCTTCCTGAACCCTGCTATAATGAGGACCCCTCATCTCCCACCACAAGAATACCGAAAGGGTGACGACAGAATAGAACAGAATCCCAACCCAATTTCACATACAGACTTGGGCTCAAAAGAAAGAGAAGACCCCAGTTACCAGGAGGGAAAAACAAAATAAGGGTACTCTGGCAAACACACCATGACCCAGCTGCCTATCCCTGGGCCAAAGAGTCCGCAGAACTGGCCTGGGAGCAGGCAGGAGATGTGTTCATGAGCTTGTCCTGGATGGAGTGCTGGTCTGAGACCCGCATGAGGTCAGAACTCTGGAAGGACTACGAAAGTGGGGCTGGACAACCCCGCCCACCCGGCCTGGGAGGCAGAGGAGGGCTGCTGGGAGTTCTCTGGCAAGAGCCTCAAACACATGAGGGAGGGTATGGCCTCCAGAGTCACAGCACTTGGGCAGCTTTGGAATCCTAGGTCTAGAAATTAAGATTAAAAAATTAGTCCAGAATTGCAAAAGCCTGGAGCCCCAGGAAAGCAAGGAGAAATGTTTCTCATGAGACACCAGAAGAAGGAAGAGAGAGACGCAGGGAAGGAGGGGAAAGCTTTCCTGCACAAGAGGAGTTTACAGTGAAAACAGAAAATCACAAATGATGCATGGGAACAAACTGCTCTGCCAGAATTAGCCAACACGATAGAAAACCGACTGTAAAATATCTACAAATGAGAAAACAATATGGAAAAGCCTACAAAACACGCATTTTTTTTTTTTAAATAAGGCATTCAATGAGGGAAAGAATATAATGAAAGAAAGAAACCCTGGAAAATAGTTTTTTTAGAAAGAATAAAAATAATTTTCTAGAATTGAAAAGAGCAGATTAGACATAGCAAAAGACAGAAATAATGGGCTGGATGACAGATCTACATAAGTGATCTGAATGCAGCACAAAAAAGTGGAAAAGACAGGCATGGATAAAAGAATGAGCCGTCCAATATAGACCTGGCGCGAGTTCTTAAAGTGAAGAATGGAGAAAATGCAAAGGAGGTAACAGTCAAATAGATAATGAGACTATTCCAGAATCCCAGAGACACGTAAGAGTCCTTCCATTTAAGAAGCATGCTAAATCCAAAGTAGGATAAGCAAGTGGGAATCCACAGCAGGACACACTGTGACAAAATCGCACGTCCATCAAACCTGACCAAGATCACAAAAGCCCCGGGTCAGAAAAGACAGATCACCCCGGAAGAAACCACCCCTGGACTGAGAGCTAACTTTCTGACAGCGACACACATTACCAGAAGACAATAAAACATCTTCAAAGCACTGAGTGCGACATGCGTCACCCACAGTTCCATGCCCAGCTAAACTGTCGTTCAAGGAAGAGGGAGGAAAGAGACACTTCTCTAACAGACAAAAAGTGAGAGTGTTTAGCCCGCAGAAACCATTGCTGACTTCACAACTAAAGGCTTATTTCAGAAAGAAGAAACTCCTGTCCAAACTGAAGAGCGAGAGGCCAGGAGCAGCTGTGAGGTGCACCACTGGGGGAGCACGGAATGCGCGGTTAACATGGAGCTCCGCGTGCCTGCGGAGACTACTGCCGTTACGTGTGATGCTGTTTCCTCAGACTTGCTTCAGGCGTGTGTGCACCCACGTGTGCACGTGCCTGTCTGTGCTTAGATCACTGTCTGAAACACCACCTCGGCTTCCTCTTAAGAACAGCGTAAATCCTGAAAGCAAACGAGGTTCTCCCTTCACTTGGACACCTCGGAAATTCACGGGCAAATTGGTAGTTCGTGTGTGAAGAATCATGCAGGACTAAGGACATGATCTTTCTGGGCTCTACTTCTGGATAGACCATCACTTCTCCTTCGCTCTGACACAGCCCTCATTGGTGAAATCAGACTTAAATGCAGCCGTCTTTTAAACTGCACCACAGAAGTACCAAAGCACACACACCAACCAACCGTCTGGCTTCTTTTCATTATAAAACGGAGGCAAGCACAGAAATATGGCCCAGTTTGAGTAACTCTGCAAAATTCTTTGCAGAAGCAAAGTTTCGTAGCACCAAGAACAGGGGAATAGCTCATCAATCCCACTTTTAGACACAAAAATCTCCAAGATGACTGACAGCAATCAGTGAAGGATTCCACCTGACACCACATTTGCATGTGGAGGGCCCTTCTCTGAAATCAGCTACACTTGTGCGAAAGCAACTCTTTGTGAAAAATAATCAGCAAAAGATTGCTTATCCTTTGCTACACTCAGAAATTAGTTAAAAGTAACCAGCTCTTGGAAAAGGATAAACCACTTTATGCAAATACTTTTGCAAAGGCTCTTTATTAATGCAAATATGTTTGTCTTTTATTTGAATGCAAACAGCATCTGTTTTGCACAGGCAATGCCATCACTTTGTAGTTTGTGCTGCGCGGCTCGAGTGTGTTCCAGCTGCTTTTTAGAGTTTGAAACAGATTTCCAGAGAGCCAGTCACAAAAAGTTCATGGAAGACAGCAGAGAGCAAGCAAGCGTGGTGGCCGCCCAGGGCGGGGGGGCTTCTTCACTCTTTGGGCAAGAGAAAAACAAATCCAAGAACAAATTCTAGAATTTACTTCTGGAGAGGTTTGACTTTGTGTGGGGGATTTTCTTTTTTAATAGTTTTGAATAAGGAAAAAATTAGGATTGCTTTTTATAAATTCCTTTGCTAAGAAAATATACTCAAAAGAACAACACATGCTGGAAAGGAAAAACTGGGTGGCATCAGGCTTCCCTTCGAGCACCCAATCCAGAACCAAGGCTGGCTCCTCTCAGAAAGCCACGCCCTGGCCTTCTCCTATCGCAGATGAGAGTGGCAATTCAGAAGGCTCCCTGCCAACACAGACGGCCTAACATCACTGGACTAAGACTTTTGTGCCTCTGCCCCAAGACTGAAGGCTGCTAATAAGGAAAAAAATCTCGTTGGTTTTTGTGTCCATGACCCTAAGACAACAAAAAAAGATACCGGATGGCTGGGTGGCCAGATAAATCGTATTACAAACGGGGAAAGAGATATGAGAATTGACCTGAGGGCCTTCAAATTTCAAATATATTCAACTTCTAAATCTCTACCCAACCACAAATACTGGAAACAGGGGCGTGGCTCAGTCAGTTAAGTGTCCAACTCTTGATTTCGGCTCAGGTCATGATGTCAGGGTCATGAGATCGAGCCCTGTGTTGGGCTCCATACTCAGTGGGGAGTCTGCTTAAGATTCTCTCCCTCTCCCTCTGCACCTCCCCACCCTGCTTTCTCTCTCTCAACTAATAAATAAATAAATCTTAAAAAAAAATAAAAAAGAATACTGGAAACTGACCTCAAAACCTTAGCAATACTAAGTCTACCATTCCATTTGTATGGAATGCAGATATATCACTGGTCAGACCCAGCAGACCAAGTGTCTTCACAGAATGGACTCTGAAGAAAGAACCTAGATATTTTCAGATGTCCCTCAAAATAAATATCTACTTACACACAAATTTGCCATTAAAACTCCAAAATACCTATTCAGAGAAATTACTCTTTGGGTAAATAACAAGCTAAACTTTCTAATATCCCTTGTAATTATTATTAACTTAGTTATTAGTTTCACTTCAGGCAGACTAATTTTCTAGGGTACACTGCTACTCATCTTATGCTCTTCCTCTCTTCCTCTAATTCATACAGGGGGATTTCATTTTTGACAAAATGCATTCTGAACGTCAATATTTAATGGATGACTTCTTCAGAAAACACAAGTGCAAGATAAGAAGGAGCAGGTCGTGGGGCCTTGTCTCATGACAGAGAACGAGATAAGCTAAAGCCATGCTAGCAGGAACATGGCCTGAAGGGCACATAGTAGGGCTCTGTTTCCAGGGTTTGAAAAAGAACAGCAAACTAAACTCAAAGAAAGCAAAGAAATAATAAAGAGCAAAAATCATGAAAGAGCAAAGAGATATAAATAGTTAGGATTAACAAAACCAAACGCTGGTTCTTTCAAAAGATTAATAAAATGGAAAAGATCTCTTGTGAAAATTATAAAAAAGATTCTGATGGTCACATCTGGGAAGGAGAATTCTGCTTCATCCCCTGGGTCAATTCCAGGCATACTGATACTGCCAAACATCCCCTAATGCACAGGCCAGCACCTCAAAATCCAGGACTAGCCCCAAATGTCAATAGTGACAAGGCAAAGGAACCCTGCTATAGGTCCTGCAGGGATTAAAAGGACAAACAGGAGAATTTTATAAGACTCCTTAGGCAAAGAGATGACCTTGAACAATACTGGTTGGAACTGCACAGGTCCACTTGTATACAGATTTCTTCCGATACAAGACAGTGCTATAAATGTATTTTCTCCTTATGATTTTCTATTATTAAATACTTCCTTTACTGTAGCTTACCTTATTGTGAAAATACAGTCTATAATACATATAACATACAAATTATTGTTGATCAACTGTTTACGTTCAGTAAGGCTTCTGGTCAATAGTAGGCTGTTCTTAGTTAAGTTCCGGGGAGTCAAAAGTTACGTATGTGATATTCAACTGCACAGGGGGCAGCACCCCAAACCCTCATGTTATTCAGGGGTCAACTGTATTGATAAAATAGAAAAATTGCTAGAAAAATACAATTTACCAAAAGTGACATCAGAAGAAATAGAAGACCCAAATAGTCCAATAGCTTTAAAAGAAATATAATCTATAATTTAGAAGAAAAAAGAAACATCCCCCAAAGACACCTCCAGATATAGATGACCTCACAGCAAAGTTCTATCAAGACTTTGAACTAAGAGAGAATTCCAGTCTTACACAAAATCATCAATATAAAAAGAGAAAACACTCAACTTTTTTTCGAGACAGCATTATTGTGATACTAAAAAACTGACAAGATAATTACAAGACAAAAAACGGTCAAACTTATTCTTTAACACAATAGCAGCAATCATAAAGTATTAACGAACTGAATCCAACAACATATAGAAAGAATACTACATTTTTGTCAATATGGTTTCAGTTGAGACTTGAAAGGTTGGTTTGCTATTCAAAAAAATATCTGTAATTAACCACATTAACAAAATAAGAAAATTGAGATCATCTCAACAGACACACAAGAAACATTTGACAGAATTCAACACAGCTTCCATGGCAGAGCTGGCAGGGGGACTAGCAGGAAGTGGGGACCAGAAAGCCTTGATCTGTAAAGAGCACTTACAAAAGCAAACAAACAGAAGACCCACAGCAGACGCCTCAGTCGATGGTGGTGCAGAGATCAAGACCCAGACAAGAATGCCCACTATTCAAGCCGCACCATGCCCCTAGCTAACACACTAAGTCAGGAAAAAGAAATAAAAGAAATGGAAAGGAAAAATAAAAGTGCCATTGTTTGTGGTCAGCATGTAGAAAACCCAGAAGAATTTCCGGAAAGTACTAGAATTCAGCAAGGTCAATCGAACGCCAATACACGAAATTCTGTTATATTGCTGAATATCAGCAACAAACACAAAATAAAAATTACTAATAGATACCAATTATATCAGCATCAACAAGTATCAAATGCCTGGCGATAAATCTCACAGAAGAGGTGGAAGCCCTCTATGCACAAAACATGGAAATGCGATGAAGGAAGTGGAAGACCCCAGTGAATGGGGTACCTGCCTGCTTCTGGGCCTCCTCACTCCTTGCTCAGACATTTACCAAGGGGTCCCACAACTCCCCATCCCGTTCTTCCCTCTTCCGAACTCATTTAAAACACTCCAGTGTATGAGCCATAGTGATCTTTCAAAGCCATGGGCCATGACCCACAGTATGCACATTTTCGCGCAGAGGCCCAGCACATACCAACACAGATATCACCCAACTCCAGCTTTACAGAACCATAACTTATCCTTCTTACATGCAATTTTATATTTCTATTCCACTCAGTTTTAAGGTTGTCATGACCCACTCAGCTGACTACAGTAGCCATGGATGGGTGTGACCTCTTGCTCACCAGCCTGTGAGCAAGTCCTTCTTTCCCTCTAGCACCTCACTCCTGTCCTCTGCACTTTCAAAGCCCAGCAGCACACAAGGCCAGCTCCAGGCCGGCTTTCTGGGTATAGGCCCCTGCATGCCCTCCCCTCACCCTCTGAAAGGCCCATGCCTTTTCTCCCTTTTATGGAATCAATTCTTTTGAGCCTTTAACGGTGGTGATCTGCACATATGACCTGTCATTTGCACCACACTACCAGTCACTGTGTCAAAGTCCCATTACCCTCGGTGTACTACATATGGCTAGCCCCCAGTGAAGGCAAGGAACAGTCCAAACAGGGACCACGGATCTGAGACATCTGAGCCATGCGCATGGACGGACAGCTGCCTAGAGAATCATGCAGAGCAAAGTTCAAATTGGGGAGACGTTGGCAAGGTAAATGTCCCTAGAGTCCCCAGTGGATCAGGGCACAAACGACACACATATCTACCCCGAGCCTCTGCTGGTAGCTGGCATGCCCTGGCATGAGCACAGGGGTCCCAAGAGTATCCAGCATCCTCTGTACAGGGCACTCAACCAAACTGCTCACTCCTCTGGGAGTGAGGGAGGCCCAGGGAGGCCAGAGGGGTCAGAGACTTTGGAGCACAGGGTACATGCTGGAGTACCTTAATCAATGCTCAGTCTGGTTCCCCAGTACCTTCAGTCCAGCCCAGAGCTGGCGGGACAGTGTGCGCCCCAGATTCCAGGCTGCAAGTGGGAAATACAGCCTTTGAGTGAGAAAGAGGGCACAGGGAAGGAAGGTGTGGAGAAGTGGGCTGACCTTTAGAACTCCAAGGGCATCTGATGACCAATGAAAGAGAACAGCTGTTGAAGTAAAGGGCACCCGGGAGGGAAGCTGCAGACTCAGGGAGCCGACCCATGGCACTTGTCTCTTGTGCCCACCACACCCCAACACGCTGTGGACTCACACATCCTCACCCCACCCAGGGCACTGCCTCTGGAAGCTGAGAAGTGCAAGTCAGTGAGGTTCGGCTGGAAGACAGCAACGGCGGGGTCCATGCAATGGGTCCCTTGGCAGGCCTCGTGTCCAGGCCCGGATGCAGGTGTCCAGGGACACACACTCTTGCTGCAGTACCCCACCTAACAGAAGACGTGCAAGAATCCATGCATGGACTCAAGCCGGACACCAAATGCAACCAGGCTCCCCCACCCAGTGGCTGTTACCGCAGCCACGTTCTTTAACCTTTAAGTGCCCCCTCTTCTTCACTATAAAATGGGGAGGACAACACTTGGACCTCACAGCCTTGCTGTGAGGATCGATCAAGCCATTACAAATGAAACATCTGGAACAGGGTCTAGTCAGTATCCGATAAATGGACTGAGTTTCCAACATCTTTCAACATAGTACAGAACACCCCGAACTGGTCCACTAACCGCAGGGCTCTTCCTCCCACAATCCCAATACTAAGGCCAGAAATACCTCTAGAAAATGCGGGGCAGAGCAGATTGTTCTTGGGAACAAAAGCCTTCAGCGGCTCCCTAGCACCTGAAGGATCTGGTCTGAAATCCCATGTGGACAGAAGAGGCTCCTCCAGCCAGCCCAGTCAAAGCACCATGGCTCCCCTGCCCATGGTGGTCTCACGACAGGCCTCGTGCTTATGTGCCCTCACCTCAGGGCTTTTGCCCTGCCTCACCTTCCCCTGGAAGACAGGATGGCAGCTGTGCTACTGGGTCTGTCCTTCCTGGGCTGGGGACTCTCGCCCTGAGCCCAGGAGGCAGGGGCCTCAGGCGGCAGGGGTCACACTCAGCAGCAGCTACCAAGAAGCCAGTGGCCTGAGGGGGCTGGCCCCCTCTCCTGGGCACGGAGTCAGGGTCCACACTAAGTCTTCACGTGGACATTCTGTCCTCTACTCCTGTGCATGTGTCTTGGGGGAGGAGGCAGGGGAACTGTGGGAGCAATGTTAGCTAGCCCACCTGCGGGATACGCAGAAAGCAAGGAAAGTGCACCTGGAACAGTCACCAGTGAGCTCAGAATTCATTTTAGAAACTCGACTCACTTCTGGGCGGGCATTAGGATCCATAGAATATGCTAGAAATGAGAACAGGGAGGGAGAGGGGAAGGTCTTCAGACGAGAAATGGGAAGAAGACACACGATCGAGAATCACCGCTTGGAGGCCGGCAGCCCTGATGCATTCTCCCAAGTGTAAGTAGGTTCCATGAAGGCAAAGTAAAGCTCACAGACTGCTAGCTTCCACTAAGGAGGGAAGTCCTGGGGGACTCCCATTTCTGTCCACTTGCAGAACATCCTGAGATGATGGGACGAAACACTCACCAACTATTCCCAAAACCCGACGCCTTGCTAGCTTGCTGGGTATCACTGCCGTATCACAGATCACTGCGGCCTCTCCAAGGAAAATCAGGTCCACTGGGGATCCTGCAGTTCCTTTCTCAACCTGAGGCTTGCAAGAGGATGGGGCCAAGTAGGCACACCTCTCCCTCCTTCGAGAGCACAGGAGGCCATGGAGAACACCCGGAGGGGCTTCCTAAGAAGGCGGAGACAACAGCTGTAGCCCACGGGGCAGAAGGGGGTCAGAGTGTGCTAGTGGCCACTCTCAAGTCTGCTGGCACCAGAACCTTCCCCCACTGCCCTGATTAGAGCAGTGGGCTCCTCCCAAACCAGCACCATGCTCTACCACCAGCGACCCATGGCAACTGAGGACTCCAAGAAAGGGTGTGTCCAGAGGGGCCCAAATTCGGGACATCTGGGCACCATGAGAATGCTGTGGGGACAATGCCCTCATGAGGTCCCACCCCCCTCAAGACAGCACCCTCCCCTTGAAGATTTCAAACACAAAGGCTCGAGGCAAGTCTGCAGGTACCCTCGAAAGGCAATGTCCCGCTGTTGCATGGAGTCACCTGTGAGCCCCGCAGGGACACAGCCTGCTGGCCGGTCCCTCCACAGTCCCTCCACAGGGTCGGCACCAAACAGCCCAGAGGGAACCCTGCCCAGCTGCGCCACTGGTGGGGCTGCACGTGGCATCTGAGCAGCGACAATGTCCTGCTCTGGGGTCTCCTTGGGGGAGTCCTGAATTTCCATGATGTGAGACAGAATTTCGGTGGGATTACAAAAACCTTGGGTTAATACTAGAGGCCACAATAACATACTTCAGAGACAGAGTAGCAATTTGGTTCTCTGCGGAATTACAAACCGAAGGGTTGTGTTTTTCCTTGAGATTTTAAAAATAATTAGGGAGGAAGAGGAGAGAGAAAAGCTTTTGTGAAAGAAAAGATGAAAATCTAATTAGAAACAGATTAAGATCTCTTCTGATGGCCCTTTTCGTTGCTTGACCAAATTAGAGATGAGGTGACGCCATCATCAGGAGGCCCTTCTCCACCCCACAGTTTCTGGAGCTCTGAGCAACACGGCTTGTCCCACACGCTCTGTGCCAGCATCCGGGTGCTCAGCCGCACCCGCGTCCGCACGTACTGGAGCAGGGCTCTGAGGCCTGGCCTGATGCATGGAGGACCCTGGATGGCCTGTTTCTGGAACCTACCAGCCTACCTTCAGTGAGCCCGTGCTCCAGCTGAGCAGGACCGGGACGGGTGTCAGGCTAGGGCGGGAGCTCTCTCACCAGAAGATCAACGCACCTGAGATGGTCGAGACGCCTCTGCGTGCCACAAAAGGCCACAGCTACACCCCCAGGAGCAGCTAAGACCTGAGAGGGGCTCATTCTGTGGAGGAACACACTTGACACTGAAGGACTGAGAACTTGCCCTCTGTATGCAGATCCTGGGGCTGTCGCAGTGCCGGTCACCGCTTCATATCCAAAGACTAAAAACACGACATTTCTTCAGTGTCTGTTTACTGTCTGGGTGCCAGCCTCTGCACCCAGAAATCAGAGTGGTTCCAGTGACTCCGGGGCCCCTGAAGAGCTGCCCTGATGCCCATTCGCTCAGGACAGGTGTAAAGGCTGCAGCACTCGGCGAGACATCCAAGGAACACTGCTGGGCCTGATGGAACAGGGGAGCCAACGACGGGAGGGAAGGAAGGCAGGCAGACAGGCCGGCCTGAGGGTATGTTCTGGAAGGACACAGGAGAATGGATAAATAGGGCCGGGGCGGTTGGGAGGGTTCTGGAAGGCATCAACTACATCTGAAAGAGTCGGGAGGGACCAAGGGGTTGAGGAGAAGGTAACACCGTACGTGCCGCTGTGGCAGGGATGGGAACAGCGAGCTGGTGGCTGGCCTGGGCTGCCAGTGCTCAGCAGCACATCCCTCCTGGCCACCCCCTCCAATGGGGCTACCCAGGGACCCCGCGGAGGGGCTGGATGGAGTAAGGGGAGATTATAAGGAAACAGTCCTGGGAAGGCAGGCAGCTCGCTGCTCTAATTCAAATGGAGAGGCTCCCTAAAGCTCAACTCAGCTTGACCTGAGGTCCGCTCTGGCCTCCCACCAATCCCAAAACCCCTGCACCCACGGGAGTGCACTAAAGTGCCCGCTGGAACCTCACAGAAGGAAAGCAGGGCTCCCCGAGACACCCACACTTGCCTCCATCCATTCGGCCCACCTTCAGCCAACGCGCTGGAGAATCACGGAAGGTTGCATTAGGCTTCAGTCTGCAAATGCCAGCACAGGCACTTCCAAAAGCAATCACATTTGAGTGTGCCGAAGAGCGCGGGGGCAGGAAATGGGTTTTGTTGGGCTGGTTTGTAAACGTCGGTTAAGAATGTGCTAATGCAAGACTCCTCGTGCAGGTCACTCAGCAGATGCGATGGTTTGTCTTGGACACAGAAGTGTGGTCACCCCATGGCACAGACACGCTGGCCGGCCACACGTGACTAAACAAGAGAAACGGCCTGTGGATGAATGAAGCATCTTCTAATCCTGCGTGGTCAAATAAGCGCGTTTAAACAATACTGTCTTTACACGCCCACCCCACCTGCAGACACGCCTTAGCTGCCGTAAGGACAAACCAGTGTTTCTCAGCACAACCCACAGCCCTCTACGAGCACCTCTGTCCCTGTCCGTCCCCCAGAAAAGAGGGGGCACAGACTGCAGGCCGGGCAGGGTCTCTCTACTAAGAAGGCCACACCTTGCTGTCCAAGGGTGTCAATGCCTGTGGGGGGCCCTGGGATGGGCTGTCACTCTCAGGGGGGAGGGGGGCCGTGCCCATACCTCCCCTTTACTTCCTATTTGACAGGACACTGATCCAGACACCCCCACACTGACTGCAGCATGGCAACCCATTCTTCTTTTGTCCACAAGGTGGAAGCTGCCTCAGAACTTTCCAGGCTCAGAGAACCCCTCCACCAGACTCTCCTCTCCCACTACATAGCAGGCCAGAGGTTGCATTTGGGCACCAGGGCACAGGCCGCCAAGGCAGGCAGGGGCGTGGGGGCTGGCAGCCGAGGAGGCCCCACTGAAGCCAAGGGCTGGGGGAAGCCCCAGGGCCCCCCCACCTCCCTGGGCGGCTGTGAGCTCCACCCACCCCAGCCTGGTGTCATCCAAGGGAAGAGCACCAGGCCCAGGCCCGGCACACAGCGGGCCTGACCCCAGGGACAAGAGGACCTCCCCATACACGTGTGCTGACCTGGACGGTCAGAAAAATCACAGCTTCTCACAACGCCCCAGAGCCGTGAAACGCTTCCTTTCTAAACCCGTGACTTTTCAGCAAATGTAGCAACACATTTTCTTATCAGGAAATCACAGACACTGCCAATGGGTGTGGGTTCAAAAAATCCCTCCTCTCAAGAGGCCAAAGGCTTTCTTGTTTTTTTTGTTTTTTTTTTAAGATTTTATTTATTTAACAGAGATAGAGACAGCCAGCGAGAGAGGGAACACAAGCAGGGGGAGTGGGAGAGGAAGAAGCAGGCTCATAGCAGAAGAGCCTGATGTGGGGCTCGATCCCAGATCGCCGGGATCACGCCCTGAGCCGAAGGCAGACGCCTAACCGCTGTGCCACCCAGGCGCCCCCAAAGGCTTTCTAAAAACAAAGAAAACCCCACTGCCTGCCACCTCCAGATGCCAGCTTCCCAGCCACAGAGCTGAGCTGCTTGGCTCTCCCTGGGCACCTCCGGACCACAGCAAGGACAGCCCCAGGCGAGCGAGCGAAAAGTGAGTGGGTGGCCACTTTGTACTAATTCGGACGAGCTGTCCCGCTCTCGCCGGCACCCAGACTCCCTCCAGGTCAGAGCCAAGGCCTCACGCAGAAGTTGATTATGTCTGAAACGCACCTGCCAGGAACACACGGGCCATGTCCCGGCCTAGACACCACCCCGGGTTCCACGACACAGTGAGGTTTGGTGAAGACGTCCCGAGTCCGTCGGGACACGGTGAAGGCAGCACAAATCCACAGCTGTTCCAGAAGGGCTCCACACACAACAGCAGCTACAGAGGGAACCGTACACTCAAGAAAGCAGCCCCAGGCCGAGAATAACAAACCGCAGCTCCACAGCACTTCCTCAGCAGGAGCTCTGGGAGGGCGTGAGCGGCCGGGCAGACCACGGGGGCTCTCCCACGAAAGGGCCTGTGCACGAGCACCCCTCCGCCACCACTCGTCCACGGCGCAGGGCCTGGGAGCAGCCCTCCCCGGGTGCCTGCTCCTGGACTCGGGCCTCCTGCCTCCCTCCACCAAGAGCCAGAGGCCACTAGAGGTCAGTTGGGACGATCTTCAACACAAAGTCAACTTCTCCTGTTGCTCATTGTTTCCAGCTTCTGGATTTTTTAGACAGGAATTCCTCATGTTGCTAACACGCAGCCTGTGAAATGCCATCTCAGAATGAAGGTGTTTTTCTATTAAGACAAAGACTATGGAGCATTTTTCAAAAACCGCACCCCAAACAAGAAGCTATACTTGAATTCCATGCACCAATCAGAATTTTCCCTAGTGCTTGTCTGAATTAAATCAAAAGTTTATCAAAAGAATCAGGACATAATCATTCGATTATTTTTTTATCTGCCTACTTCTTCATTCATTCCCTCCTTTGAGCTCCTTTTCCTCACCAGGAGCAAAGGCTGTGGGAAGAAGGCAAACCCATTCTAGCGGCCTGGGGCCAGGCCCACTGCCAGTGGGAGCCTGTCAGGATGGAGCGAGGGGCTCTTCTGGAGATCGCAGTCCTGCTCTGCGCCCCCAAGAGAGCAAGCCAGCCGAGATCCCAGAGACTGGAACAAGGTTTAGAATTTCTCGGGGGGGAGCGTGATTCTGAAACGATGCTGAGTACATAAGCCACAGCTCCAGGACAACGATATTCATCACGAAAGTAAACAAACTGCTCTCCCCGAATGGAGTGATCACAAAAAAAAAAAAAAAAAAAAAAAAAAAAAAAAAAAAAAAAAAAAGAAAAGAAAAGAAAAATCAAAATCAAAATTCCGCCAACGCACCTGCTTCTACTATGCATTTGCACAGGCACACTTCATCTCATAAGACCCTGGAAAGACAGGGTCCTCCCCGACCAGTACGAAGAACCTGCAGGCCTCGGGAAGGAAGGGGTTGCCGGGTGGTGATGGGGTGGCCAGCTGACTGCCACTCTCCCGGTGGAGAGCAAAGGGCAAAAGGTATCCCTGGAGACTGCATTCGCCAGGATAGAAGAAAGGACTCCTTGTGCTCTTTCATTCCCCAGCAACCAAGAACAGGATGGAAAAGCAGGAGAAGTGAGAGGCTGGGAGGATCCCAAGGCATGGGGGCCCCAATGAGGTTGGGGCCCCAGAGACCAGCTGGGGCAAGGCACAGTAGAGCCCAAGGAGGCCCCCAACTCAATCAGATAGACCTAAGGTCACCCCATCCCTCCTCAGCCCCCCAAAGGAAAGGGACGCAGAAACAGCTGGGAGGAAGGACGGAATCCGTTGCTTGTAGGGACCAGCAAGGCATGTCAAGGGCTAGTTCATCTGTGGCTGAGCTCTAAGCAACTTTCTTCTAAGCTGTTGGTTGTGGAAATTTCAATCAGAGAACACTCCTAATCTGCACATTGACACTTACTTTACTAATAGACGGAAGCCACCCAAGCATCCTTGTCGTTCAGATACGCATACAAACATTCAGTGACACAGACGTGTGCACATGTGTGTGCAGGCATGTGACGAACACGGTGCAGGGACTGCAAGGCCAGCAGGGGTCTGAGTGCCGCAAAGCCAGCTCTGGGGAGCACCGAGCTTCTAGCCTTCAGCTCAGTTTCCTTGACTGAAGGAGCAGGACGATGCCCCTGCCGCCAGCTCAGGAGGGAGCTCTGGAGCACGTCCCCTCCCAGGCAGAGGCTGTGATTCCCCCTCTCGGCCCTGCCAACTTACACGTCCTCAGAAGCCCAGCTCCCGTGAGGGAGATTTATATAGGAAGGTGACTCAAGCAACTTAGACATACGGACACTGCGAATCCTGCAAACAAGAAGGTCCACAGCGTCCACACATAGCCAGCAACAGTGGATTCGGCTCCCGCGACCTTTCCTGTCCCGCTTCACCAGTCACGCATCATGGCTTGCCAAGGCTTCCTGGGACATCTGCTCCGTCCCCTCGACCAGCATCCTGACACGGTATACAGAAAGCACCAGCTCCGTGCAGGTGGCCCCGGAGCTCATGGAGCTGCACCACCTTTCTGGGGCCTGGTCACCCCTGGGGCACGGAGGGGAACCTGAGACAGTGCCATCAGCTGTCACACAGCCGTGCTGGAGTGACCGTGGGAACGCTCTGCTGCCTGGCTCACATCCGTATGTGTGAGAATTAACCAGGAATAAAACCAGAAATGCACGGATGCTGGTGGCAGCACAGTGAAGCCAGGGACACTCCTAGCCCGGTGACGGATACATCTGCAGCCTCAGTGGCACTGCTCAGTTGTCCCCCGGGTGATCCACTGGGAAGGGAAGAGCAAAGTGGCAAGGTGCAGAAAAGGAGGACAGACGGCAGTGCAACAGAGTGAACTGTGAAGAAAAGGAGGAAACGTGGAAAGTGAGACTCGAGAAGTGCCAGATGTGGGGCTGAAAAACTAAACATCTGTACCCCACTTGAGGGTCTGATGACACTTCGCAGTCTCCTGGGCACTGAACCACTATCCCTTGTCCCAAACGAATAAGTTCCACTTATGCACCACATTTTTAGTTTATCATGCACAGGAATAGGGGACTATCTGTATTTTTCAAATCACTAAACCAGTCACGGAATGAAAAGGAGGTAAGCCGGCCCCCTGACTGCTGTGCACAGGTGTGAATCTCACCAGGGCTCAGCGCAGGCGGGTGCAGTGATGCTTCGCTCAGACCAGTACACACCCAGACCGCGGAGACACCAAACAGAGACTAATCGAAATGCTGGTAGGTCAGCTTTGGGCAAGAAAATGCAAAGCAACCCTTCTTCATTGATGGTGAACACCTGGATCTATACTAAATATACCCTAATTAATTATATAGCTCAAAAAATACTTGTGAAGCAAAGGACTGAGTTTATTCGACAACCTACAACGTTTCCCTTTCTCCAGGATCTGAGGGAAATGAAACCTTCAGAATTAGAACTAGTAAAAATGTTGGCATGCGCTATGTTCTGTCCTTAAACGGACAGAGACAGCAGCAGCCTACTCTAAAGTGACCCCAATTCCATAAGCTGCACCCCAAGTTCCAAACGCCGTCACTGTTCAAACTGCTGGGAGCGCTCAACTGGGCTGAAGCAACAGTTGATGGAGCGCCTCCTCGTCCGGGGGACTGTTGGCAGTGATGACAGGCACCCTCCCGGGAGCTCCGCCCACGGACGGTGAGTCCTCTGGGCTCTCAGGCACAGGCGACGTCGCCCCCACTGGATAGATGGGAAGCCTGGTGGCCAGGCCCAGTGACAGCAGGTGACTGGGAGCTGGTCTGTACCCGTAGGCACACTGCAGAGCCCCTGCTCTTTGCTGGCCTCCCAGCAGAGGCAAGTCCACATACGAGTTCTGGTGGCTCTGTGCCCCACAGTCAACCTACCAGCCACGGGAAACGTCCATCTGTACGTTACACAGGGCCTACGGAATGCTCTGCGATTTCTGTTTAGAGTGGGGGAACCTCTCCACTGCTGGGATATTCAGCAAGACCAGCTTCAATGAAAATTCACAACATGATGCCAAATTCCAACAAAGTGCACACGATAAAGATGAAAAACCATGGTTAAAAAATCAACAAAGAAACTCAGTTCTCTCTGTGAAGCCTTCAATTTGCTTGGCCATTTTCCCACGGACATTCAATTAAAAACAACTGTGGGAAAAGCGAATTATGGTTAGAGCCCTGCAGAACCTAGCAAGTCAATGAAGTCACAGCCCGAGAAGCCTTCTAGCGCTTACGCTCAACACAAGCAGAAAGCCAGGAGCCCTAGGAGGAGGCCCACATCAGCATTCCCAAACCGACTGGACTTCAATAAAGATCTCCGACGTCAAAAACACAAGCAACAAAAGAAAAGATAAAATGTACTTCATCAAAATTAAAGATGTTGTGCTTCAAAGGATACCGTCCAGAAAATGAAAAGGCAAACCTCAGAATATCTGCAGCTCATGTATCTGATAAAGGAGCCGTATCTAGAACATACAAAGACCTTTACCATAAAACAATAAAAACGCAAACAATCCAATTAAAAAATTGGGCAAAGGATTTGAGACATTTCTCCAAAGAGGATACACAAGTGGCCAATAAGCACATGAAAAGATGCCCAACCTCATGAGTCACCAGGGAATCTCCAATCAAAACTACAGTGAGACGCCATCTCGTACCTCCGAGCAATGGCTGGAGTCACGAAGACAGATGACGGCAAGTGTCGGCGAGCCTGCGGAGAACTCGGAGCCCGCCTGCACCGCTGGACGAATGCAAAACGGCACGGCTGCTTTGGAAAACAGTGGGGCAGTTTCTCAACAGTCACACATGAAGTGAACATACGACCAGCAACTCCACCCCCCGGCACACACCCAAGACAAACGACAACGCAAATCCACCACGAAACCTGTACGAGAACACCCGCACAGACACCGTTCGTAACAGCCATGAAGCAGAAACACACGTCCACCAACAGGTGAGCCAATTAGCCAAACGTGGTCTATCCACACAACGGAGCGCTCCTCGGCAATGAAGAGGAGTACTGGGTCAGGCTACAGCACGGATGAACCCACAAAACATGTCCACGGGAGGGCACCACTCACAAAAAGGTCCAAGATCCCACCCTGCGTCGCTCCACTGCAGTGAAAAGCCCCAAAGAGACAAATCCGTAGCGGCGGAAAGCAGATTGGTGCTGCGGGGTCTACGGAGGGTGGGCCAGGTGACAGAGCCTGCCAAGCGGCTGTGGGGCCCTACACTGGGGGAGGGGCTGGCCGCCGGGCCCTGTGAGCACACCACCACCAAGGGACCAGGCCCCTGAAATGGGAGGGGTCACACGGGAGTGAGCTCAGCTCAGTGAAGCTCGCACATAAATGTCTCTGTCTCCTTGTCCTTTCTCTTGGCAGCCAGAAGCCCCTTCCCTCAGGCCCAGTTCACCCAGAGGCCTGGAACACCATGCGCTGCGCTGGCCGTGGGCGTCCCCGCGGGAGGAGGCTGGCCCTGCCTGATGCTGGGATGGAGGAGAAGGCTGAGCGCAGAACACCGGGCACATGCTCTACCCACTGCAAAGCTGACCTGTGACGGTGCCGCTCCTGCAGGACCCCCTCTGCAGCCTCTGGGGGCACGGAGGCCTGTCCAGCATGAGCCAGGCACCCGGAGCTTTCTGGTCTTCTCGGGTCCGCCAGGGCACCCCACCCACCCACCCTGTCTCTGGGAGCAAACTGCCTATTTGGGTGCCATTCCCACACTCTCGCTGCGCCCCTGCAGGAGGCACTGGGATCCCCCGGCCTAGCACAGTGCCAGGACCTGGATGCGGCAAGGCTCGCCCAGGGTGAATAGAAACCATGCAAGCTCTCCTCGATCACCCCTCCTCTGAGCCATGAGCACAGCCAGAGCAGCGGCCTTCAGACGTGGACAGAGGCCGTCACACAGAACCCTCACAGGACACGGGCCTATGGGCACGTGGAGAGTGCACATGAGCTAACAGCTAACCCAGAAGGAAAGCCAGGCTTCCAAGGAGACTCGGAAAGATCGCTCCACTTCTCTGTCAAGTCCTGATGGAACGCCAGGGAAGAAACACCATCTGGTCATGAGCACCAGCACGCCGACCCTCCTCTCCTCGGCAGAAGGGAGCCCCGTGCTGGCACCCACGCCCACTGGCAGGAGGGGGCTGGAGGGACGGAGCAGCCAATAGGGCAAGCACAGTGGGCATGTCCTGGGGCCGCGGACTGCCCAGCATCAGGACAGCAGTGCTGATGTTAAGGCGTGGGTGAGGACAGAGCCACGGGAAACCCGTCTTCTCGAAATACAGCACTGTTGGAGGGTAATTCGGGAACCTGAGCACTGCAGGACAGAGGGCCACAGGGCACTATAGGGCAGGTCCCAAAGAGCAGTACTTATGGCCTTGGCCCCACGCCCCACTGTGACCACTTTGCAACCAGTGCTCTAGCGCCACACAAGCTCCCACCTACCCTCGCCCCACCCCACGGCTGGACTTGGGTGGTGCAGGGGGGCAGCCACGGGAGACAGGGAGCGGAGGGCTTGCTACCATGCCCCCGGGTCTCAGATGGGCACTGAGGCTGGTGCTTGCTGCTGTGCCCCCTTATCCTGACCTGCATCTACCTTCCTGGAACAGCTTCCTCTCCACTTGCTGACCTGAACAGAAGCCCCTACAGATAGCCAGCACTGTCAGAGGTCAGAACCTTCTGTCTGAAGGCTAGGCATGCCCCTAAAGACATCCACAGCCTCATCCCCAGGCCCTGAAAACAGGTGACCCTACATAGCTAGAGGAACTTGACAGACGTGACAAAATCAAGGGTCTTGGGGCACAAGGCTGACTGCAGGCTGACCAGCCTGGGACATCTTGTCACACTAGAGCAAGGAAGCTATCAAGATGATAAGGGTCCCATCACAACCAACTCAAGGGCCAAACTAAGGGGCTCCCACTGGCCAAAGATGGAGGGCAAACTGAATATCAATAAGGACAGTCACAACCAAAGATGAAAATACAGAAATACACCTAAATCCACGAGTTCACAATTACACTCAGAATTAAGTTGATAAAACTCATTAGTCCCCTTTAGGTACCATAAAGAAAAGAGCTTGTCACTCTGAAAATGGGTAAATGAAGAAAGCCTTTCCTACTTGCACCCTCCTCCGCTCGTCTTGTACCTGATGCATGAGGAGGGGACAAGATGCCCCAGCCTCACTCTGCAGCCCTGAGAAGGACTCGAGAAGCTGGGTGATGACCACCATGCCTGCCAAGCACCCGTGGAAAATGGAAAGCCCCACACCACCTAAGAAACAGTCTCACCAGCCGAACCCCACCTAAATTGGACCAACCTTGGGACTGCAAGACGAACTACCAGGAGCAGAGGGAGGGGACGTGCACGCCACCTCATAGGGTGGGAGCCCGGGGGGGGGGGGCCCCTGGGGAAGCTGCAAGGACAAACAGCCAGCTTCTTCAAGGAGTAAACCGCCAGGGAACAGAGAGCGAGAAAGGCCTCCGTCCCACCCTCATTTAACTTACTTGAACAACCAGGAAAAAAAAGCATTCAGATACCTGGGGATTTTAAGCGAGGGCCACATGACAGCGTTAAGGCATCTGGGCTGTCAAGCACGTGATGATCTATGCTGAAAAGAGTCCCAACCTTGTAGTGTTTGTATGACTGCAAGAATCTCTTCCAGGAGGCCCCGGGAGGGAACTGGGGCACAGGCAGGGCGGGACTGGCACTGGTGGGTCAGCGCTAAAGCCAGGGGAAGGCCACGGGGTCCTTCAGGGTTCTATCTTCTACTTTTATAAACGTCTGAAATTTTACATAATAAAAAACACAAAGATACCCAATGAAAGGGCTGGATTCAGCCTCAGATGCTCCTCTGTCCCGTCTCCTGGCCCTTTACACATTGTTGGGCTCGCGGTCACAGAAGGTCACACCCTCGAAGCCAATTCAGAGAGGAGCTTCAGAAAACAGAGCACTTGGGAACACTTGGTTCCCCTCACTCCCTGGAGCAGCCGAAAGGGGGCAAAAACCCCGATCAACTCCCTGTGTCTGGGGTGGTCCTTTACTTTAAGGGCAAAGGTATGGGGCTCACTAGCGATGGTGATGCTGGGAAGGCAAGGGTGTTGTTCTCCTAAAATGCTATCCTAGCTGGGATTAGCCAGGTAACTGGAACATTGGCTATGACTGAAACTACAATCATAACGACAGTAAACTTTACGGTAAAAATGACAATGTAATTGGCCTACTTCATACAAAACTAAACAAACCAAGCCACTAAACGGGGGTGCCCTGGGAATCGTGCCCAGTCAGCCCCGGGCTGCGGGGCTTCCTCGGCGGAGCAGGGCTGTCTCCGGGACTGCATGGAGTGCAAACCTCAAGCCAGGGGCCGCTCACGGCCAGACTCACGGCTGCCCCATGTCGCCTCCTGAGGTGCCCCGCGGGACGGGGCCCTGCTCACTCTGGAGCAATCCTCTCCAGCGTAGCGGGGGCGGGGGACAGCTGGCATCCCGGTTTAATTAAGTTCTTCTTACAAGAAATCTTTTCAAAGAGCCATGTCCTAAAATGATTTTGTGACAGGGAAGAAAAGACCGGCGGCTCTGCCTGAAACAGTAAACATTCCCATAACTGTAAATGAGTCCCGCTGGCCACAGGATTACACATAGGAAACCAGCAAAGAGCAGAAAGAGCCGTAATTACCCCTGCGCCCATCTCCTGCGTGGCTAACAGCGGTTTCAGGAGGGGAAGCGAGGGGGTGGAGGGACCCGGCCGGAAGCCACCCCAGGCCCGCAGCCCAGACCACCGGGGCGAGCAGCGGGCTGGCCTTCTGAGGCTGTCCCTGGCCAGTGTCCCTCACGCTGGACGCCAAGCTGCCGGCAAAGCCTTGCTCACTGCTGCTTTCTTCACATGTGGTTTGATTGACGCAAATCAAGAGGCAAGCAGATGATTCATAATCGTCCCAGCACAGGGCTCACACAGAAATGGCAGGAGCTCAAGACTGCTGAGTCACCAAGAACCATCCGTGAGTTCCAGGAGGCCTTGCCGGTTTGAACTTTCACGTATACGCACACAGACGGGCTCCTAAAACCGTGATGGTGGGAGCAGTGTTATCGTGCAGAGAAAGAAACCCCCAGACCAGACCCTAAGCCTGCAACAGACAACACAGCCGAGCCGGCGGGAGCGAGGCATGTGGCGGTGGCAGCCCTGTGCCCACGCGGTCGGTGCGTGTGCCACTCCTGTGCTGGGGTGCGCCGGGGCGCACTGGGGCATGGGCGCTGGTGCCCGGGTGCCAAGCTCAGCCCCGGGCTCCCTGGTCCCACTTCCTGGTCCCTCGGGTGCCACACATACCTAGGAGGGTGAGGAGGTGACACCGAAATCAGGACCCCTGCCTTCCGGGAGTTCACAGGGAGGTGAGAAGCTGGGGGGCAAATCCCTCCACAAGCCAAGTGCTAGCCCAAGAGGCTGTGTCAGGGGACAAGGAGGATGCAGACCCCATCGGCACCACCACCCACTGCAGGTGAGAAAGAGTCCTGGAGGAGGTGAGGCCGTGAACGCTGAGCAGCGATGGACGAGGCAGCAGGTGGAACCCGTGTGCGAGGTGCAGCCGGCTCAGAGTGCACACAGTGCAGGGGTGGGCAGCCCCGTAGAGCGCGGGAGCAGGAGGTGAGGCTGGGGGAGCACGTGGAGTCACCGGAGGCCCTCGGCACACTCCCCCAGAGGTGGGAAGAGCCGTGGAGCCTACCTGACTTCCGACACCACAACATCAGGCTGGTGACAACACAGACAGCACCAGAGACGCAGACCAACCAGCAGCGTCTACACGGGTCCACAGAAGACAGGGTGAGGCCTGACCCACAGCACCAGAGCAGCCCAGAGGAGGAAGAGATGCTGTAAAAATACTGATTGGAGGGAGCACCAAATCAGTCACACAGACAATGGAGGGGTTCCTTTTCCACCCTGCTTCCAGCCCCTCTTCCCTTCCTCCCTGGGGCAGGGCTGTCAGATCACGGCTCTGCCCGCCCGGACCCTGGTCCTGTGGGCAGCTGGCGGT
This sequence comes from Ursus maritimus, assembly GCF_017311325.1. Taxonomy (NCBI): domain Eukaryota; kingdom Metazoa; phylum Chordata; class Mammalia; order Carnivora; family Ursidae; genus Ursus; species Ursus maritimus. Next base: position 2,363,968 of record NW_024423343.1, on the reverse strand, counting down.
GTGGGAAGGGTTGCCCAAGAGTTCTGTGTGTCCGAACTTCACTGCCATCACAGAGGCCCCAAGGGATCCCCCCCACCGCGAGGGAAATGCCCGCACGTGGCCATGGGTGCCTTCCCCAAAATTGATTCATTAGCGATGGAGAGATGAGGCTTCCCAGCTGAGGGTGAGGCTCTGAGCAGCCAAACTGCCCGCTCCCTGGCCATGGCCCAGCTGCAGAAGTGAGCCAAGGACGAGAGCCAGGGCAGGATGGAGGGCAGGCCTGGGGCCCGGCGACAGTCCTCCGTGGTGACGCCGTGACTGAGTGCTCAGACCCGAGGGCCATATTCACTGCGCCTTCCTTTACCAACTCACAGAACCCCAACCCTGACCAAACGCCCAAACACACCTGTGTTTGGGATGCACGCACGCCCCTCTGGCACCCGGGGAACACCGTTCAAGAGCCCGCTCCACGGCAGGCACCTCCCCGTGCTCCTGGCCGCCCCTGGGGCCTCGTGTGCGTCTGCAGGTGGCACGGGGACTGCGCACCTGCAGGCATTCTTCACAACCTTTCTTATTCACCGTCCGGCAGGAGCTGGCTGCACCTGAGCTCGGGTGTCCAGGGCCACCCCTTGCCAGGCACGACAGGGGCTGCACATTTGCTGCAGGACGCATCACGGGAGAAAATCACCTAGAACGCCCTCCTCCTGCTTAGGAAAGCCACCTGCAGGCGGCTGAGGGCCTAACTCCAGCCTCCCCAGGGAACAGGGAATGCGGGGCCAAGGCCAGGAGGGAAGGTGGGCAGAGGCGAAGGGCCTTCAGTCCGAGCCCAAAGCACAGGCCCGAGGGGACACACGAGGACACCCTGCAGGAGGCGTGGCAGACTGGGCAGAAGAGAGCACACAGAAGGTCTCTGCCACAGTGCCACCACAGCACGGCCACGACCCCCTCTGACCCCGTCCCATGGCCCAGGGACACCTCTGCCCTCCACAGCCGGGACCTGCATATTTGGAGGGCTGCTTGGGCCCCGCAGGACCGAGCCCGGTCACACTGCAGGCACTGCCGGAAGCATGGAGGCAGGCGCAAGCGGTTTGCAGAGCACGGCGGGCATGAGGCCGGCCCACCGCCCAGACCCGGGCCTGACGGTGCCAGCGCCGAGAGGCCTTCCCCCGCCCCTGCCAGCAATGGCTGTGCAGACAGAACGCACGCGGTCTTCCACGGCAGGTCCATCCTGCGGTCAGGACGGTTCCCGGGAGCCGCTGGCCTGCGTGCCTCTGCTAGCACTCGGGTTCTCAGGGCTGCAGGAGGCTAAATAAGTACGAGAACTCTTCTCCCACCGGCCGACCTCCCACGCGGCACCACCGGCCAAGGCCACCTGGAGGCTGGGGTTTCTGAGAAATAAGCACGCGTTCACCACCAGCTCAGACCGTTAAAGTTTCAAAGCCCTCCACAAGAGATGGAAAAGAGAGAGAGAAAAACACATCAGCGCGAGAGTGTCAAGCCAAGGTGGGTCAGGAAGGGCATACCCCAGTTCAAGTCTGAGGGGGCCCCTCCACCGGGGGTCTTCAGAGAAGAGGGGCCTCTGCCAACCAGGACCTTCTACAAGGCTATCCGACATACTACTCTGGTTTCAAAAATACTTGACAATCTAATTTGCAAAGAAAAGGAAAATTCTTTAAGTCTGGAGACATCTTTTACTGTGTATTGGTCAAAGTAACTTGCCGAAAGTTTTGGTTTGCTTTAACTTATCTTCAAGGAAGGTTCTAGAGCTTCCCTCAAAAGTCACCTCCTGGCCCAGAAACACAGATGCAGCATGCTTCCTCTTAAACAGTGAAGACTAGGACCCAGGGTGAAAGCTGAGGAGGGGGCCAAAGCAGGTGCAGCCACCAGCCCCCGGGGCAGGGAAAGCTGTCGGGCGACCTCGTCATGGCGTGACCCACATGCACGCGTACCCTCCTCCGGGCCTCAGGATGCCAGCCTCAGAGCACCTTCAACTCGAACTTAATAACAGCTTTTACTTGCAAAAGGAAAGCCATGATCGGCAGTCCCCCGGTGAGGCTTGCCTCTAGACGGGCAGGCCTGAGCGCCAGGCCCGCAGAAGAGACTCCCCTCCACGAGCTGAAAACCGTGACTGAACAGATGAATTATTCAGTGACTCAACGAGTGGCTACAAGCTAATCCGCAGTCCCCTAAGTCTCAGGACACGTGCTGAGCTGGCTATACACCCATCTTACTGATGAGAACAGCCAAGGCTCTGGGAGACCAAGTGACGTTCCATCACTTAGCATCTAAGCCACAAAGCCAGGGTTCTGACCCAGCCTTGCTGACTCTGCTCAGGCGTCTTTACTGTCCCAGCAGAAACTGGAGTCCTCTCTCCACGGTCCAGCGCAGAGGGGGAGGCCTGCCTGGAGGGGTGTGGTGTGACACAGACAACAGGAGGCACGAGCTAGAAAACAAAAGCAATCAGCAGCAGCAGCAAAGCAGCACACTGCCGGCCGACACCCACCGCGCCCGACACAGACAAAGGTCTCCTGTGAATGGGTCACAAGAGCACCCAGGATCAGCCCTGCCAGCAGGGCTACAGGAGACATCGAAGAAGGCAGTCAGTGGACCGTGTTCCTATACCCTCAGCAGGAGAGACAGGGAGGGCCTCGAGCCAGGCTGCATAATTACCTAGAGGTAGTCATTCTGGGAAAACAACAAATGCCAGGCCCTGGCAGGCTTTCTCCAGGCTTTCTGCAGGACCACTGACAAATGTTGTCAGAAAAAGCCGTGAATGCCACACTTCTGAGGTCCTCCCCCTGACCCCCACGTTCCAGAATCAATAAGCAGGGTCCACGGAAAATGTGCACCCCCCTCTCAGGCTGTTCGTGCCGTGAACCTGTAGGAAGAAGACCCTGAGATCGCACTCTCCAGGGGCACAGGTCTCCGAGAACGCTGGGGTTGCAGGCCTGTCAGCGGAGGAACGGGGCACGTGTTGACGAAAGTTCCTCGTATCACCTGAGACGCACGCTGGCTCTGTTTTGTCAACCATGGAAAACATGTTGGCCAAAAACACACACACACACACCATCTGGAAATTTACATTTTACATGCTCTCATTTGTCATTATGCCAACAACCCACGAGACAAGGACAAAAGTGACATGCCAGTGTGCCTTGTACTCCTGCAAGGCTCACCCAAAGAAAGCCAGCCACGGACCCTCAAACACTCGTGTCCCCAGCCTCCTTGTGCTGAACTCCAAGAAGGCGGACGGCTACGGAGCTGCTTCAGGGAGTCGGCGGCCCCTGTGTCAGGCATTGTTGGTAAGCGTGACGGATGGAGCCCAGTGGTCCCTCCCAGGAGCAAAGCCAGGGCACGGGACACACGACATAAACGCCCTCCACTGGCTCCAAACGCGGAGGCCTCAAAGCAACCTGGAAAGGGTGGAGAAGGAAACCGACCCCCGTGGGAGTGCCCATGCAGACCTCTTGCTGAGGGACACGGGGGGTACTTCTGTCCTGCCCCAGAAAACGTCGGTGTCACTGTTCCCCCGTGTCCACTGTTCACAGCTGACTACAAGTCTTCTCACTGTTGTCCCTATGCAGGGGGCAGGCCATTTTAAAAACAAACAGTGCACTCCTTCTAGAACTCCCTCACCCCCCAAAGTCGTCCCCGCAGGCCGGAGCTGAGGACACGGAGTGAGTTGGGCCGCCCACACCCCGCAGCTCTTGAGAAGTCTGCGCTAGTCAGGAACCTAGTCAGGAACCGCAGGAAGCGGCCGACAGAGGAGGGCGCGGGAGTGCAGCTGGAACGGCTTCCCCGGGGAGCTGAGATTCGAGCTAACCCCTGAACCCGGTGGGCACCGATGAGTCCCTAAAATCAGGAAGGGAGAGACTGCAGGCAGAGGGAGAGGCCAGGAGAGCAGGGGTCCCAGAACAGCAGGGGCGGTCTGCACACAGGCTGCATCTGGAGCTGTAGGGGGGCCGCCTTGAGGCGCCGGCAGCCACCCCTGGCCAGGGCAACGAGGCACCTGCGCACATGTGGCACTGGTACAGCAAAGACAGTAAAGACCCCAGACGATCAGGTGTGGCATCAGGGAGCAATGCAGGCGAATGACCAGGAGGTGGTGAGCCCTAAGCCCTCAGGACCTCTGTTTTCAGTCCGCGTTAGCTGACCATAAGTTCACGTCGTTTCATGTCATACCGGCCGCGCTGGGCGATGAGCTGGTAGGAGCAGTGGCCACCAACCTGCCCACCCGAGAGACCCGGAGTCCTGGAGGAGGAGTCCTCAGAAGGGGTGACTGACCGCATGTCCGGGTCAGTGAAGGAGAAAATCGGAAGCTGCTCCTGGACTTCCAGGCCGAGCACCTGGACTGGAGGGCGGGCTGCGGGGACAGGGAAAAGCTGCGTGTCGCAGCTGTGGGAGACGGAGTGGTCTCTGGGCATGGAGGTGGACGGTGGCCCCACAGGGCCGCAACCGCAGCAGAAGAGGCCAACTCTGGGGCACACGTGGCAGGGTCCCCCGGCCAGCCATGGTTCGAGCAGCTGCATACCAGCGCTTCTATGAAACGGTGTAAAATGTCCACTTGCTGCACACGGTTCTCCAGGTCCACGCTCCCCTCCGTCATCAGCCACTGACACACTGAGAACCACTGCAAAGACCCCAGACTGGGCTGCTGCGGTCAGGGAAGTGGGGCCCTGACTGGGACTTCTGGGGGCTGACAGCAGATAGGAGACGAGGACACAGATGTCAGCCTGGGCTGCATTCTCCATGGATGTGGCCTGAGTGTCCCTGCTTGTCTGCAGCAAAGGCCCCCTCCAGGCCTGAGTGGGAGGAGGAGCTGGGGCGAGGGGCAGGGGGTACAGCAGGGCGGCGGGGGGGCCGGTACGAGGGTGTAGCCTCACGGAGATGCTGTTCGGCCCAATCAAGCGGACCCGGCAAGAAGCCTTAGCTGAGCATCTCGGGACTGTCTCCCTGTGGGGAGAGAGGGCGGGTATTCCTCCACTGGTTCCCACCCCCCACGGGTCAAGGGTGACCCTGACAGGTAGCTCCCACCTGGGCCAGGTGGCATGCATGACAGCCCATCAGGTGCCCCTGGGCGTCCACAGCAAGAAGCCATGGCAGACGAGGCCACGGTGGTGCCTGTGTGAATCTGGGCAGCACACACCATGGGCGACACCCCGGCAGCACTGGCCCCGCGGCAGCCAGCGTCCTGGTCTGCTCTTTCAAACTGACCGGCACCCTCACTGGACGTTCCGTGTAAGCGCATGTGCCAACACCTGAAGTCATGCCCGAAGTGACAGAGTGAGCAGAGGGGAGACGCAGGGTGGGGGGAGTTGGACTCTGCTGTGCTTTGTAAGGTAAGCAATTAGAGTGTATTCAGAGACCCAGCTTTCTCAGAAAGCAAGCCAGAGACCAGCAAATGAGTGAAAATTCAAGAAAAGTGGGAGGTATTCATGGGGAAAGGAGAGAACGGGATCAAAAGCAGGATGGAAGTCAATCCATCGTGTGTCTAAATTTACCCATCAATGTAACAATCTGCTGAGCAAAACACCCCCACCCTCCCATCCTCACAAGCCACCTGCTGGGCACCGACAAGGCCTGGCTCAAAGTCTGAGTGCAGGAGGGGCAGAGAAGGCGGGGGGGCGGCAGGAGTAGGGCTAGACATCGAGAGTCCCCTGGCTTGTGGTGCAAAGTCTGGGGGGAGATCAGGAAGCAAAGGGAATGTCTGTGGCAGCAGCCTGTGCCCTCCTAGGGGTCATGGACACAACAGATTTAAGTGGAGGCTGCGTTGGGCAGGTGAGCATAATCGAGGTGAGGTGCAGGGGCGGAGGCCAGAGAGGGTGTCGAGGCCATACCTGGCATCTCAGCTTTGATGGAGAAAAACGAAAAAGGACCCAGGGGTCTGAGTGTGCACAGGCCCCAGGCCGGGCTCATGAGGACACACTCTTTTGAAGACCTGGCAGGAGTTCTCCTGCTGCAGAAAACCCAGATTCTGAATAAACTACAGTTTCTGTGGTGTTGCTAAGCTCACGGACAGGGAAGGGAACCCCAAGAGCCAGAAACAGCTATGAGATAAAAGCTCGAGCAGGGGGCGCACGGGCTGGGTGAGAGGGAGGCCATGGGAGCACCCGAAGGCGCTGGGCTCAGGAGGTGGGGTGCTTGTCAGGCAGTCCCTGGTGGGCCACGGCATTCCCAGCAGGGCACTGACTACAGGCTCCCTGAGAACCCCCCAGAGATGCTGAAGAAAAGCCTCATCCGTCCGGGTCCATTTTCCACGGAGGGAGAACAACTACACTTGGGCTCCGAGCAAAGACAAGCAACCACACAGAGAAATGATGGAAGGCAGCACAGCACCAACAGCCAGGGTCAAACACACACCTGACACAAGTACTGCTGGGAACAGGATATCATGTTACTATTTCCGAAACTTTGAAGGAAAAACTCCCATTAATGTGTTATCCACTTAAGTGCGTTTTTCTGTATGTAGGTTTTGAGTTAATAAAAGGTTTACTAACATACTTTTTAAAATTAAGAAATAAAAAAAGAAAGTAACGAAACTGTCAAAATTAATTATTTTAGAGAAAGAACAAAACAGACTCTCAAAACTAACAATTTAAATGAATTGATGAATGATGAGTTTAAAATCATTTAAATGATGAGTTTTTTAAAAATCCCAATGGGTGGTTTAAGCAATGGAAACCATGAAACCCAACAAGAAAATTAAGTGAATTAGAAGACAGTTACGAAGAAAATAGTTGAAAAGAAGGAGGCAAAATTGCGAGCGAGAGCACAGGAATAGCTGAGGCACGGGAAGGGGGGAGGCGGGGGGCAGCACTCTGTATCCCGGATGGGTGAGGGGGTGGGGAGAGGTGGGGGCAAGACAGCAGAGCTATGTCTGAGGGGTGCCAGCCCAGGATTTCTAGAACTGGTCAGAGACACCACGCACAGGCACAGAAGGGAACCTACATCAAGAGAATGAAAAAGAGTGTCCACACCACAGACCCACGGTCACGCAACTGTGACACGGGATGTAAGGGTGCCACCAGCAGCCAGTCAGAAAAGGCAGAGGAGGAAGGAGCAGCCAGAGGAAGGGTCGCCTGCCTGTACAGAAGGGAAAAAAGAAGCATCATCTTCAGATCCTGTAAGATAATCCTTCAAGGATGAGGGCAAGTCAAACATGTCCAGTTATCCCAAAACAGGCCTGCTCACTGCGAGCTGCTGGGGCTCCTCCTGAGGGCTGTGCGCAGGGAAGGGACACAGCAGCCTGGAGGAGACCAGGGACGCGGGAGGACACAGAGGTCATGGACCTGGGGCACGGAGTTGAGATGGGTGGGGACTGGGGGCTCTGGGGCCAAGCGTCGTAGAGGAGGGCTGGATGGAGCCAACGTCTTACGCTGGGATGGTGTGTTTGTTAAAAGCAGGAGCCGGCACCAGTACCCAACCATCAGCTGAAGCCTGCGCGTCACTCGCACTTCCTTGGTGTTTCCCTAATGCCCGTTCTGCCCCAGATCCTATGTGAGGCCCACAGGACATTTCGCCGTCATGTCTCCTTCAGCTCATTTGGCTGGGCCTGTTCCTGGGGCTTGCCTTATTTTTGATGACCTGGACAGCTCTGAAGAGTACAGGCCAGGTATTTCGTCCAATGTCCCTTAATCGGGACTTGTGGGATGTTTCTGTCCTGATTACACTGGAAGTTTGTGTTTTCAGAAGGAAGACCACAGAGACGGAGCACTGTTCTCCTTATATTGTACCAAAGGGGTCCGCTATCAATGTGACATTCAAAAAACAGAATGAAAAGAACAATGCTGGGTGTCGAACCCTAGAATGCACCTCAGGCTGCACCTGAGGGAAATGTCTAGTTTATACCAGGAGGAGGCAGGCTGAGGGCTGAAGAGCTGCCCACCGGGCCTCCAAGGGGAAAGGACAGCCCACAACCCCTTCGCACACAGAAGGAACCAGGAGCAGACGTGTAGAACCTGGACAGCACACGAACACCAACAAAGTCAAGGGCCGAGCCTCAATAATTCAGTGAAATGAAGACTGACCAAAAACAAGGATGGATAATGGCGGACAATAAAAAGGACCATGAACAAGTCAGTGGCTATAAAAATGAAAATTCAGATGAAACAGGCCAATTCCTAAAAACGACCTTAAATTCATACTGCAAGAATTAGAAACTCAGACTTTTTGGTAACTATTAGACACTACCCAGTAGTTAAAAATCAACCCACCAAGAAAACAAAAACCCCAAATAGTCTAAGAATAATTCCAAACTTCCAAGACTATTCTAATCTTATGCAAACTCTTCCAGAGGATAAAACAATTTGACACTAAAAAGGAGAATTACGAGCCAAAGCAGCTTAAGAAAAGACAGAACAATGTTCGAGTGCTGCCAAGCCTCAGCCGGTCCGACGGAAAACATGGCCACTTACCGCCAGCGAGGTGCGTCTACTGCAAAAACACGCAGGGACAATCCAACACTTGAAGAAATTACAAAGAAACCATGTGATCCTCTCATGGGAGCAGTGAAAGCCCCCAGCTCCTGAAACACACGCATCCGTGAACTTCCCTGCAGGGGAACCTACACAGACCTCGGGCGACCACCCCTAGGAAATGGGGACAGGACAGAGGCCTTCCCTTTAATGTCAAGGACGACGGAAGGAAGCCCGGTTTCCCACTCCTGCTCCAAGCTGAACGGGGGTCCTCAGCTAGCACAGTGCGACAAGCAAAATAAACAAAGTAATTAGAAAGCAAGGCTGTCATCCTTACAGTTAATGGTCTTTGTCTTAGAAACCCGGAAGATCTACAGAAAAAACTTTTCAGAAGTGGTAAGACTTTAGGAAAGTGATTGAATGTAAAAATAAAATGTAAAAATCAACTGCATTTTTATATGCTAGCAATAGAAAACTTAATAAAAAAAAAGATATTGTCTGAAACAGGGGAAAGAACCCTAGAATCTACCAAAGAATAAATTGAATGTAATACATGCAAGGGCTGCATTGAAAAAAATTATACGAATCTGTTGGAAGACACTAAAGAAGCACTAATCCGTGGAAGACAAGCACACGAAGGACCGGAAGACCCAGCACTGTACAGACGCCAATTCTCTCCAAATTCACCCATATATTCAATGCAACTCCACTCAAATTCCCACTTAGGTTTTTTTTTTTTTTTTAAGATTTGAGAGAGAGAGCATGTGCGTGCATGGGGAAGGGGGAGGGGCAAAGAGAGAGAGAGAACACCCCACGAAGTGCAGAGCCCCACATGGGGCTCCATCTCACGACCCTGAGATCAGGACCTGAGCCAAACCAAGAGTCGGACACTCCACCGACTGCACCCCCCAGGCGCCCCCACCTTGGTTTGTCACAGGAGCCTGTCCAGTGCACTCACATCTCTGGAGAAGTCATGCACAGAGAGCCCCGGGGACCCTCGCGGGAGGAGCGGGACAGAGCAGGCAGGTGGGGGCAGAGGAAGCCCGTGCCTCCATCCTGCTCCCGTACTGCTGGGCCGGCACGGGGGACGGGAACAGAACAAACCTCACCTCCGCTCCAGCCGGGTGGCCATCCTGGGAAAGGGGGTCACGTTTCATACTCATGTTGTCGAAATGGGAAAAGAAAATGAATCCCTACTTTGCACCACACACAAAAATCAGACTTGAACATGACACAAAACTTGTGAGACGGAGGAGGAAAAACACAGGTGACCTTCATGATCCGCAGGCCTCAAAGGTTTCTGCTGCCGCTTTGTTTTCAATAAGCACCAACCACAAAAGGAAAGGTCTGCTCCTGGCTCAGGCAAGTTGTCATTTAGGAGGAACAACTTCTGCAGGTCAACCTTTCTTTGTGTTAAAATATGCATGTTTGTGTGTTTCCCAACAAGGAAGCAAAAGCAAATGTTTTAAGTAACAGGTTTTTCCTCCTTTCCTCACAAAGCCTTCACTGAATCCCAACCGCATGTGTGCCCGGCACTGTGCCATCAAAAATGGAAAGAGGACTCTTAAAGCCTAGGAGAAGCAGGAGCCCGCCTCCGGAAACTCAGCTCCCCTACCCTGCGAGGGGTGCACCGACCTACAGTAACTCCTGCTGCAGTCACAACCCATCCTCTGGCGGTCACCACCACGGCCGCTTTTTAAAAAGCCTCATAATCTTTGCTCACCACTTCAGCTTTAAGCAAAGCAAAAGAGAGAACAAAATGAATGAGGCTCTGTCAGCTACAGAAAATATGTGTCACTTCCTAGTCAGAGCACCCAGACAGAACGGAGCTTTCAAGAGTTAATACACATTTGGATCCCAAAAACTGGCTTTATCAACAGAAAGTCTCTTAATTTAAAATCCCAAAACTAATCAATAATTTTTACTACATTTAATTCATTATTTCTTTTCCAAATATGAGCTAACATTTGCCGTATTATGAGACCTTACTCCGTCTTCCGAGTTCATTCCCCAACTTCTGAGTTAATTCATCCTCCATTTCGATGTCCAACTATGGGGACGCCCAGCCACGGCAATGCGCACACAGAGCCCCCACCACGCGGACGCCCAGCCGCCACGCGGATGCCCAGCCGCGGCAATGAGGACACAGAGCCCCCACCACGCGGACGCCCAGCCACGGCGATGAGGACACAGAGCCCCCACCACGCGGACGCCCAGCCGCCACGCGGATGCCCAGCCGCGGCAATGAGGACACAGAGCCTCCACCACGCGGACGCCCAGCCACCACGCGGACGCCCAGCCGCGGCGATGAGGACACAGAGCCCCCACCACGCGGACGCCCAGCCGCGGCGATGAGGACACAGAGCCCCCACCACGCGGACGCCCAGCCGGGCGATGCGGACACACAGCAGCAATGAGCAGCCCATTTCACATTGCTGAAGGACACTTCTGTATTTGTGAAAGGCAGATAGGTGGTAAAATCGACAACCTTGGGAGCCTTCAATGTCACTGAGAGGGAGTTTGGAGGGACAGACGATCTGGAGAATCTATCTTAAGAGTAAGAGACAGAGCAAGCTGCAGCAACAGAGGGCTGCCTGCCTACACACACCCCACAACCCCCCCCACAGCACACACACCACCTTCATCAGCCACACACCACACACACATCACACACGTATCATACACGTATCACACATGATGCACATATCACACACATACATCACATACACATATACCACACACACATCACATGTGTATCACACACATATATCACGTACACACACACCACACACATCACACATCACACATGTATCACACACATATATCACGTACACACACACCACACACACCACACACACACATCACATACGCATACACCACACACACACACATCACACATGTATCACACACATATATCACGTACACACACCACACACACACATCACACATCACACGTGTATCACACACATATATCACGTACACACACACCACACACCCAGATCACATACACATACACCACACACACATCACACATCACACGTGTATCACACACATATATCACGTACACACACCACACACACACATCACACATCACACGTGTGTCACACATATATCACGTACACACACACCACACACACATCACACATCACACGTGTATCACACATATATCACGTACACACACCACACACACATCACATCACATGTGTATCACACACATATATCACGTACACACACCACACACACACATCACACATCACACGTGTATCACACACATATATCACGTACACACACACCACACACACAGATCACATACACATATACCACACACATCACACATCACACGTGTGTCACACATATATCACGTACACACACACCACACACACATCACATCACACGTGTATCACACATATATCACGTACACACACACCACACACACACATCACACGTGTATCACACACATATATCACGTATACACACACCACACACACAGAACACATACGCATACACCACAGACACACACACACACACCACACACAACACTACATCCTGTTGCCACACTGTCTACACGGCCACTGGGGAGAAAAGGAGGGGTTTACATCATTCATTCAGCAGTTACTCATCGCCTGGGGAGGACAGGGATTGAGATTTTTACTTTACAAGTGTTACCCAGTCATGACTGACAAAGCAAGTGAGCCAGGGAACAAGAAAACTGACCAAAAGAGGAAAAAAGCAGCTCAGAGGGTCCCCCGCCTACACCTGGCGGTGTGGGCAGAGCACAGGGGCGGCCCACAGTTCACCTGGGCGCTTCCAAGTGGGAAACCCCGCACAGAACCATCACTAGGGCCAACAGGATTTTTACTGTGAAGGCTTGAGAGGGACAGGCAGCAACGGAAGGACCCTAAACCGTGGCAAGGAGGGCTGTGAGGTCAAGGCCACTGGCCTGCCAGAGCTGGCGTCAGCCCCCAGAGCCAAGTGCGAGACTGTGGCCGGCCATGACAGCTGTGACACCAACCGCGCACGCTGAAAATAGCCGGGTGTCTGTGTGCGTCGCCTGTGTGCAGAAAGAGCCTCGCAGACCTCAGGGAGGGACATCCTGGGGTGGGGGTGGGGGTCTGGGGGGCACAAAGCCAACGTGGGGACCTCACGAGAATGTCACCTAGAGACTGTGGAGCAAGAGGACGCCTCGGGAATAGGCTCCTTTCTGGAACTCTGACTCGAAGGGGTGCCGATGAGTAGGAAGCCCCGGTAGGGCCCGGAGCCAGCCTGCTGCTGAGGCCTCACAATGAAAACAGCTCTAAAGGACAACCTACAATTAACACGGGGACAATTATCTTCCTAATTTAGGTTAATTTCTACTTCACAGCGCAGGCTGGCAGGTGGGGGGTGCAGCACTGGAAATGTCTATGTGGGTGCTTTTTAGTTGCTCTTCTAAGTCCACATATTTTAAATATCGTAGAGAAGATTTAAAACGTCCACCAGCACCTTCTAGAAAAAAGGCCTAAGCTCCAGAGGGCCTGGTACAGCTGAACTCAGGCTGGCAGGGGCTCCTGGAAGTGGCTGGCTGCCCAGTCCTTTGTCTGCAGCCTCCCTGAGGGTCCCTGGGCTGGAGGGCAGGAGGGGTGCACTGGGGTGGTGGCTGGGGCCCTGGACGTGGGGTGCTGGGCAGTGCCCTTGGAGGCAGAGCCCTGGCGTCCAGGAGCCCGGGCAGCGGCAGCCTTCCCAGGAACACCTGCCATGCCACCCCTCCGCCTCCATACACACAGTCCCAGGGAGGCCCAGAGGCCCCCCCAGGCCTGGCCTCGAAGTAAACAAAGTGCTCTGGCTGCTCTTAGGCGGTGAGAACACAAACCCTTTCAGCATTTGTTGTTTGTTCGAGGCGTGACGCAAAGACCTTTGAGAGAGCTGCGAGGAGAATGGCAGCAGAGGGTAAACACCATCGGGGCAGAGCGCCGGGCCAAGGAATCCGCGGGGCCACCGGGGACCGAGCCGCCCCAGCAAGAAACCAGAGCAGCCTTGGTGCTTGGCAGGGTCAGAAAAACACAGACCTCTCCCCTTTTACTTAAGATGCGTTATCTTCAGCTCTAGCAGAGCCCGTGACAGTCCGCCACCCGAACATTCAAGCCAAAATAACGGGTCAGGTCAAATAATGCGTGCAGTTCAGGAACATCCCACAATGGGAAGTACCGCGAAGAGTGGGGTGGATAACGTTCTTTCTTTTTTTCTTTCTTTGGAATAAGGGTGGGACGGAGGCAAACTCTTGGGAGCCCAGGAGATGGTTTAATGGGGATTTTTGAGTGGACAGTCCCCTTTAAAGCCAGCCCATTAGCACTCAAAGCAAAGCACTGTTTAGGAAAGAAAACAACATTTTCACCTTCAGTTACCATCCAAACAATAAATAGGAAACTCTACCAGATACAGTGTTAATTTTTTTAACTAAAAAAAACAAAAACAAAACCAAAACCAAAACCAAAAACAAAAACAAAAACAAAAACGGGCACATCCCTCTAGAAATGAAACAGAACTGCCCAGCTGGACTACAGGTTGGGGTGTGGGGCCAGCAGCAGCACCCTGGTGACCCAGGGTCACCTGCTTCCTGGGAAACACTGGCCCCAGGGCCACCACCAGTTGGCACTGGAAAAGGCTCAGTCAACCCTCAGTAATGCTCTTCCTACAGAGTGTCCTTGAGGGGACCAGCAGCTCCATAGGCTACAGGCTCCCCGAAACAACAGATTGGAAAAGCCAATTTTAGAATGAGCTCCCACGGATCTTAGCCCTCAGGGCCTGCCTTCCCCCACCTAGCTTTTTGGGGGAATTTGTAAACATCTCGCAAGACCCTGGGATTCTAGAAAAACCCATTTCAGTAGTGCCGCACAGCACTTTCCCAGTGGATGCGAACCCCTGAGGGCAGCTCCCGGGGGGGAGGCAAGGTCCTCAACCTCCAAGCCCTAGCAGAAAAGTGGGGCTGGCTGGGGCCTCAGACGCAAGGGTCTCTGGGCAAGTCACTAAAGCAGTGCGGCCAGACCCTCTGTGGTCAAAGGGGGTTAGACTGACGGGCAGGGTGGGACCTGATAAGAGCAGAGGCCAGGGACAAGCAGGCAGAGGGGCTGTGGGTCAAGAGACAAGCCCACAGAGGAGCCTGGGGCCACCACTGCGTTCCTCCTCCTGCACCGGCCCAGCTGTGCGCAGGGCGCCACTGACACGCCCTCACTGCTGTCCTCCTCCTGCCCCCTTCAGGTCCATCCACACCCTGCACTGAACACCAAGCCGCCCGGCCTGGACACACACTTCAGGTGGTCCCAGCACGTCTAATGGACGGCCTCAGCACCCCGAAGGCAGAGACTGGCTCCATCCTTCCTCAGAAGACAACAAGGACCTGCTACGGGCCCCGGCACGCTAAAAGCAACAGGAGGGCTTGACATCACCCACTCGCAGTAAGAAAAAGAAAATAAATTTACCAGAAGACATTTCTAGGAAGAACGGGGCCACTCGAATCATGCCCCTTTCTCCCCTCCAGCCCTACCCTCTAACTCTTGCAAGGCGGGGGGCCGTCTAGGCCCCTGCATGTGCTCCATCACCCCGGGACTCAGACGGGGACCACATCACCCACACATGTGCCCTGAGAGAAGGTGAGGAAAGCCCTGGGGCCGCGAGGGTAGGTGAGTTACAGGGGGGCCTGTTCTTGCTCCCAGGGACACAGGGTAGCCCCTCGACAGACCTACATCTTAGAAAGATTCTCTGGAAGCCATGGGACAGGCTGATGGGATATCCCGAGTGCACTCACATTCTCTAAGAGAGATGGCAGTGGCTACGGGGACAGGAAGCAGCAGGAGAGGTAAAACAGATTTTTAGGAGAAGGAAGAAATGCATGCAACACTGAGGGTGAAGGAAAAGAGGAGTCCTGGCTGGCCTGGGGTTCTGGGTGCGTGAGGCCGTCCTCTCCTGCAGGCAGCAGGGACACAGAGCAGTGTGCAGGCACCCCGAAGTCCGTTGTGGACAAGGCTCAGGCATGAGAGCAGGGCTAGACACAGACGAGGGAGCACAGGACAAGCCTGCCCGGGAGCATGGGGCGGGGGGAGAGGCCAGGGTGACTTCGGAGACTTCCAAGGCTGCCAGTCTGCCTTCAGGCCCTCGGTGTCTCCCTCAGGGACACTGTGAGCACTGGGTGGTCAATACTGGGCAAAGAGCCAGAAAAGCTAGGCTCCTGTTCTTCCTCAACAGGTGGGCATAACCAACAATGAGCCTCAAAGACTCTGCCTGTCCCACAGGGGGGAGCGGTCAGGTCACCTGTGGGATGACATCCGTCCAATCCAACTTTCACGGCCACCGGCCGTCCACAAAGAGTTTTCTTACAACACAGAAGGATGGCTAGAATAAAATGGTAAGTGTAAACTGCAAAACAGCAAAATCTCATATTCATCAAGAACCCAGTTACGGAGAAAGCAACAAGACACAAAAGAACACCAGAAATGGGACGGGACAGAAACACACGCGTGTGGTCACAGCAATGACCTACGGTGACGGGATTAGAAGAGGATCAGGAGGGATTTTTCCCCATCTTCAAATATGTTTATTCTTTTAAAACTTTCCTAAAACAAACAGTTCCTACTTCCCTGATTAAAAAGGAAAAAGCAAAGCATCACTGTTTGTTCAAAGAGAACGCACCTGTCACTTTGTGTCCATGCTTGTACCTCCCACAAATCTCTTGCTTTGTGTCTAGTTTACTGCTCCCACCGAACTTCACTTTATTTCTTAAAGAAAACGTCCTCACCAAAACCGAGAGAGCAACAAAGTCACTGCCAACGATCTTCTGAGCGCACGTAGCCGAGAAGTGGCAGCTGCCTCTTCCCCGGCCGCCTCCTTGCTAAACCCGGGAGGAGCCTCTGGGAAGCGACAAGCCAATGACTTAGGGCATCCTGCCTCTATGCTTCCCAGCTCGGGGCAAACTCACGCCTGGCTGGCAGTGGCTCCTGACAAGGCCCCCACTCCCCGACCTGGCCCTTACGTCAGGAATTGGAGCTCACAGGCAGTGAGCTCTCCTAGGAACTGACCTCATCTTCACAGGGAGAGAACTGGGGATGCCAGCAGCCTCCATGTCCCCGTTCTGCAAGTGAGGACACTGAGGCACAGGGGCTCCCGTACGGCTCAAGGTCCCTGGGCAGGAAAGGCCAGCACCCGGGCAGGACCGTAAGCAGCCAGACACCAGCAGCTGTCCTGGAGCGCTCTGCCCGCACAGCCAGAAAGGAAGCGTGTGCAGGGCGCACCCCCACAGGCACCCACGTCACACTCCGCGCACGTGCACGCGTACCCGATGGACCCAGCCGTGTACGTGCCTCGCAGACACATGTTGCTGCCATCTCCCAGAGGGGCCTCATTACCATCTGGGACAGGGGCCCTGCCCAGCAGGGGTGCAGGGCAGGTCACAGCCCCACCCTGGAGAGCCACTGCCCAACCTGATGTTTTCCCTTCTTTCAGGGGGTATTGTCTCTCTTTCTTAAACGTAGGCGACCAGCTGAGAGCTGACACTTAGATTCCAAAGGTCGCGACATTTCCCGCAGCCTCAGAAGCCAGTTAGCTTCCTGGGATCAGGGTCACAACACTGGCTGGCATTTAAAAGAAGCCTCAGGAGTTTTGTGGCAGGACTTAACATTTCTCTGATCATTTCTGGCCCTTCTTCCATGAACACAGTCATTAAATAACAAATCTCCGAGGTAATTCCCAGTGCGCCTTGGGCTTTCCTGGGGTCCAGATGGGGGCGAGGGTGGAGCACAGGACTCCCAGTTTGTCTACCTGAGCCCAGCTCTTCCAGCAGATAAACTTAGAGACGCTCACTGCTCCCCAGGCCTGTCTCAATCAGAGGCTCTTGGAACTATCTGCCCTCATCTCCCTTGGCATTCAATACTTGATTATTCTTCCAAAGAAACGCAACAGTGATCTAGATGGCTTCCAAAAGATGTTCCCTGGAGCACAGGAAAAATAACACTTTCATTTCTGTGTATTTTTATACTTAAAGAATTGTCTTTATGATACTTAATGTAAAGACTAGTCTGCCCAACCCCCCACGTCCTGTCCCTGTCAGGGACACAGGGAGGTCCCCTGGAAGCCAGGACGGGGGCATGAGGCAGCCGTCTGGGCCTGGGTCCCCTCTCCACCTTCGGGGCCTGACCAAGAGGCTCTGCGTCAGCTCTGCTGGAAACAAGGTGCAGGATGAATGACCCGAGGTGCACCTGCACCCTCAAAATTCCTAAGAGCGGTAGGTGACAACCCAAACCTCCAAAAATGGGGTGAGGGGCACTGCAGCTCCACGAACACTCAGAGCATGCGACCCCGCGGTCCTGCCGTCCCAAGAGCGCTGTGCTCCGTATGGTGCCGCTGACCCACTGAAAGCCACAGCGCTACCCGGTTCATGGGTGCTCAGGTGACCCAGAGCTCGGGGCCAGCCCTGAAGGACTCCACGCTGTCTGCTCTCCTTCGTGATGTCAGGTTTTCCTCAGGAGAGGGCAGCCCCTCTGCCCCTGCTTCCATCTGCTGCTCCTGGCCGGGCCCCGGGCTGCACAGCACACCTGCCCCAAAAGTTGAGGCAGCTGCCACGGCCACCCTGCCCAGAGGGGGCTCCACACCGCCCGGGGGAGCCCCACACTGCTCCGCCTCCTGGGGGAGATGGACACTACCCACCGACAGGTCCAAACCACAGGCGAGTCTATCGCTGCCCCACGAGCCACACGATGGTCAAGAAGCTGTCCTCCTTTGCTTCCTCATTGGAAGTTGCTAAGTAGGTGACCAAGGGGACAGAGCCAAGAGCCACGTTTGAAACGAAGCACAACAGAAACGCGGTCTGTCCATCAACAAGGGCGGAGGGTGGAGCTGCACACTGGTGACCTGCTCGCCATCGGTCTGTGGGGTCACCGTGGCCCCTCTGAAGCAACAGCAATTCTGCTCACCAGACAAGGCGTCCGTGCTGCCGCTGGAGGACAGCACACCGGTCCCGCTCCATGCTCCACGGACTCACGTCCGGCTCAGGGGCTGCGGGCGCAGGGACCAGTGGGCGGGAGAGACAGGGCACCGTGGCTGGGAGGCCAGGCCCTGCCCGATGCACCTGCCCCAGACACATGTCTCTGGAGCTTCCCAGACGGAGCAGGAGCAGAGCTCTTCCCCAGAGGTATTTAAAAGCAGCACACACATACACACACGTGAAAACGGAAATCACCAGACCTACCAACGTCACTGGCATTTTCTTCATCAACCCCTGCCCCTTTCCACATGCTCTCCACAGCCCACGGACTAGTTTCACTGGCCTAGGACTTGGCCCCAATTTTCTTTTTAATTCACATTTTTGTTTAAAGTTCCCTACATCCTCCTTAGAGTTAAAAACATAAAATGGCCACGTCGTGGCACAGTAACCACTTTGGACAAGATGTCAGGTGGCACTGCGTGACCAAGACCGCCCCGTGCCAGAGCCGGCCCCACACTGGCTGGGTCCCACTCGAGCTGCTCTTGAGGCAGGCCACTGCCGGCCCACAACTACTCCTCACAATCCCCCCGGCCCCTCTGTGGGCCCAGGTCACCCCAAGAGGCAGGCACGCTCTCTGCACACAAGCAGGAGCCCGGACACAACCCTGGAGGAGAAGGAGCACAGGGGGCAGCCAGACCCACCGAGTGTGGCCGTGCCAGCACGTGCTCAGCCGCCCCATCCAGTGTTTCCTCGCGCCTGCTCTTCACAGATACCCTACAAGGTTGCTGGCACCACGACCCCACTTTACAAAGAGGAAGGAGAGACACGTGGGGTCAGGGAACCAGCCCCAGGTCAAGCTGGTGAGCAGCAGCTCAGGCTGGGAGCGGAGCTATCTGTCCGGAGTCCCCTCCCGGCACCCAGCACCCACTTCCGCAGCTCGGGGCACAGCAGGGTCACAACTGACACGCGTGTGGAGCTCTCTGCCCTTGGGCCTGCGTTTGGCACACTGCTGTGATCGGTTCTGACACTGGCCTGACGGCCCACAGCTGAACAGACAGGGCTCCGGAGCGCAGGCCCAGACGCACCGGTCCGTCCGAGGGCCAGGAGACAGCGGTCACCTCGCGCTGCTGCAGCTCCCCCACCCACCCGAGAAACTGACCCGGAGGACTGGCTCGCGTGACAGCACCCCTTTGTGCAGGAGCCTGCTCATGGCTGGCCCCGTTTGCCACTAGCCAACGAAACTCCCGGGTGCCAGGCCACACAGCCAGCATGCAGACCTTTCCCTGCAGAAACCCACCGCGCCACAGAGACGCCAGTGATGGTGGTCCGAGACCTAGCTCAGGTCAGCTCAAAGCCCACCAGACACAGGCCGGGGCCAGGCCTGCTCAGGCCGCACCACCTCAGAGACCCAAAAACGAAGAGAGACTCTTACGAAGGCTGCGGTCACCACTCCAGAACTCCAGAGAAAACTGAGACCTAGTGAGTGACAGCCGATTTTCACAACACCAAGGTAAATGGTATTCTTCCAACCGAGGAGCAATGAGTCTGTTCCACAGCTGCCTGGAGCCCCCACCCTCCCCGGCTGCTGCCGGCGCTGCGCGTGTGCCCGTCCCCATCATCGCTGTCACCAACGCAGGCGAGAAGGTGCCAGGAAAAGGCAGGGATTAGGTAAAACGTGGGAGGGACCACGCATCACGGGTCTGTCAGTTTGAGGAAACCGTAATGGGTGAATGCGCACACAATATAGTCACACGATGAGACAATCAACAGCCTAAAACAAAAACGAGAAACACTGAACTACACAATCCTCCTCCCCGAGAGCGTGGAGGAAAGCAAGCTCCGGGCGCAGTAGGGATGTCTGCGCGTTCCGGAAGCTGACAAACCTGGGATCCCATCCAGGCTCCCCGGCGGATCTGGCTGGTCCCCTGCACAAGCCGCGATCTCTCGCAGGCTGGCACAGCACCTGAGCGTCACGCGGAACAAAACAAGATGCTTCCAGAACCTGACTCAGGGTAGAGACCCATAAACACAACAGCCCTTCACTCTGGGGAGACACCGGGACACCTCGGTGTCGAGGGTGAACACACCACAAATATCCCGGGCGCAGCCACCTCGCCGTCACGACCCTCGTTCAGCACAGCCACCAGAGCTCGAGAGTCCCGGGCGCTGAGCGCCTTGTGGGAGAGGCTCGTTTATCTTCACCACAACCCTCGGGGGCCTTCAGCCCCGTCCGCCGTCCTCGTTCCATCTCGGTGCCCACGAGCAGCACACGGTGATCACCACGAACAGACACACTGGCCACGTTTACAAAGCCCTGAAACCACAGGGAAAGCACACTTCTGCAGAACCGGCCGTACGGAAAGCCTCACGCTTCACCTCCAGGGGAGGGATGTGGCGTCTCCCTCAACACAACTCTTTTCATGCAATTACTAAGGGCCTCTCGTAGACGAAACTGCGTCACACCATGGATAATGTTATTTCCTCAAACACGTATTGTGCCAGGAAACACCCCTTCTTTGTCAAATATTTACAAACTGGGATGGAGGGGCGCCTGTCACCATGAACAGTCCCCAAAAGTCAACGCATCAATGATCAAGCTTTCTTCTTTGAACCTCAGAAAGACCGCGGCGACTGTAAGCTATTTTAGACAGGGCCCAGCACGGCGCTGCGGCCAGAAGAGACGCGCCAACTCCAGCGGAGTGCTCACACCCCCGAGCCCAGACACCTGGCGCAGCTCAGGCTCCCACTCGGGGTGCACGAGCAAGAAGAGGGGCGCACGCTCTGGAGCACCGCCCCGCACGTGTGGGGCAATGACAAGGTCGCCGCACGCAGCCACCTGATATTCAACAGGGGAGTGACCACACTTACTTACTGGCCCAGGACTGTTCTGAAGTACACGCATCAACAAAAGAGAATCCCCTGAGTGAGAAGAAGGGTCAAGGGTGGAATCATGGAGTGAAGTCTGTCTACACTGGCTGGCTCCCAGTGACTTTACAGACCCCGGACTGTGTAAAGTCCATCTGGATGTCCGTTTGCCTGTGTCCAGCTGCCCCGCCCTGCTGGAGCTGGCTGCTCCCGGGGTGTGTAACATGAGAGGGACACAGCAGACAAGCCAAACCAGTGCAGGGACACAGCTGAGGACAGAGCAGATGGGAAGGGGTCGGGGAGGGGGCTGCGGAGAGGGATGGGGTGGGGGGGGGGGGCAATACTGCCCAAGGACTTCCTCAATTGTATTCTGTGAACTTCTCCTGAATTCCCTTAATGGACCCCCTTTTACATACCAATGAGAGAATGTCTCTTCTTTGTGACCAGATGAACCCTGCCTGGAACCGTCAGTGTGCCTGTCTGTGACACAGGCTTTCTCTCGTGCCCCCTTCCAAACAGCCTCGAGAAGGGCCATAAATTCAGCACTGTGCCGACACCACCCAGCCAGCCACTCACTGTTAAAATATTCCCAACACAAGCAATCCTCCTTTTTAATCCAACCAGGAAATTCAAAAGGATTAAGCCTTCTATTTTCAAATAACTGAACAGAGAACAGATCCTCAAGTACTCCTTCTGGAGCCTTCCTTAGTGCTGGACTGTAAGTGGCCACTAGCCACAGGTGGCTACTTACATTAAAATGAATTTGAATTAAATTAAATGTAACGATCTATTCCCCAGTCGCACTGGCCACATCTGAGTACTCGATCGCCACACAAGGCTAGTGGCGACTGTATCTGGCAGAGTAGCTGCGGGCCACTTCCACCGTCACAGAAAGTTCTGAATTAAAGGACCCAGGAGGTCCCTTGTTCACAAAGCCATCTTTGTGTCGTGGTGTCTTTTCCTCCACTCCCAGCTGCAGCGGCCTCTGTTCTATGAACGTGGGTGAAGCCGGACCGAATGGGAATGCAAACACGCAAGTGGGACGAGCACACGGTCGACTCCCCGCGAGGCCCGGCAGCTGTGAAAACGCCCAGTTTTCCCCTCACCAGTCCTTACAGACTTTTTCCAGACTCCTCTCTTCTTGCTTTCTCCTTTTCCATGATCGCACATCACTTGAAGGAGGGAGGAGGGAAAAGCAAAAAGCCCATGACTCATTTTAGGCCGTCTATCCATGTACACCCATGTGGCTCAGGAGCCAGTCCTCACGGCTCCATGAGCACCCGCCCTGGGGTGAGGGCTCTTCGTCCTGTGCTGCTCTCCCCTCTGGGGCCATCCAGGCCGGGCAGGCGGGGGTCTGACCCTCCTCTGTGTCCCCTGTGGTGAAGGCCGATCCCCACATCTGCTCCTCCTCCGTTTCCTCCCTCAGCCTCCACAGAGAACTGGGCATTCCCACATGAGCCCCTGCTGGGAGAGGGCCTGTCTCCCACCTCCTCCACCTACCAGCCGGGGGCGCCGTCTGCAAGAGGGAGCACGCCCTCTCCCCCCCAGTTCTGGCTCTCAAAGTCGGCCTCCCCTCCCAGCCCCTATGAGAAATGGTAACAGGTTTTGTGGTGTATTTTTACAGCTCGTGAGTTTCTCACTCCTGTGGAATGTTCCTCCTGCCTGTCCGGCCCGAACGTAACCACCCTCTACCGGCTCTGAGAGTAACCACAGGTCTCGGACAGGAGCAGCGGCCAACACAGAACGATGCCAAGCGAGGCTCTCCACACAGGCCCACGCTCCCGAATCCTGCGGAGGCTTTACTCACTTCTTTCTTTGGGAAACACGTGCGGGAGAGATGCGATCAGCGCTGCAGTGCTACCCGACTGCTGTGCCAAGCAGAAGATCCGAACACGGTCTGTGTCCCCACAGAAGACTAGCTCACCACTGATGTCGAAGAGGTTATGCCTAAGACTGAAGCCACCATCTTTTCTTTTTTAAAAATAAAATAAAGAAACAAGAAGGCTTCCGAGCCCTTTACTAGCAGGTCATCACCACGTGGAGTCCGGAACAATTCTGCAGTCAGCAAAGTGAACATCAGACACCTGTATTGCCACGGCTCTCAGTCTGTGGAGAAAAAGCCACTGGGACGCCTGGAGGACTCACGCTGAAAAACTAAGGTCTCTATTCCAGCTGGAGAACATTTTCTCCAAAGGAGCGCATGGACCCTCCACAGGGAATGGTGGACGGTCACCAAAGCAGCTGTCAGGGGGAAGTTTCCGGGGACCTTTGGGTGAGCCCGCTTCAGAGTCAGGGCAAGTACACCACGAGCAAATTCATCTGTTATCCAAATGAGGACATCAGATCACACAGGCCCCCCTTGAAGGCTTGCCGGGATGGGAGCAGAGACGGGAGACCCCTGCACGGAACCCAGGTCTGAGGGAAACTCCACTGTCCTCGAGGCAGCTCACAGACATGCCCGCAGACCTGGGAAGAAGCGCTTCCCTTGTGGGAGGGAACCCATTGGTTTTGCCCAGGGCTCCAAACATCTCCAATAGCCTCCCTTCTCCAGCTGTGCAGTGGAAGGAACCAAGAAACCCAACGACATTGGGCACTGCTGGCTAGACCCCAAACCCAGGCCCCAGGCTCCCCAGGAAAACAGCACCGTCCTCTACTTCTGCCTGGCCTGAGGGTGGCAGTGGCCATGTGCACACGGGGCATTTAAACGCGCACCCCCTCTGGGGAAAATCGTCCACGGAGGAAATCATCTGATAATCGTTCACTCTTAAGAAAGGCAAGTCCCCTTTCCCCTCCCCAAAGTGGCTCTCAGGTTGAATTCTTCCCCATCAGAGGGTCCTTGATGAGCGTTTGGGACATGAGAACTGGTATTCTCAAGAGGGAAACGGAGTCCCAAGGCAGGGAAGGGCCGGAGAGATGGTAACTCCGTTGTCCTGAGTGGGCACCAGGCCTCATCACCGGCCTGAGCAGGGGCAGGCCTGAGGTGGCCAGAAGGACAGGGCTCCAGGGAAGCCACCAGAGCCTGACAATTAGAAATAATTGCTTCTTGCTTTCTATCTACACTAACGTGTTTATTTTTGTCTTTCTCTAGTGCCTAGGTGAACTTTCACTTCCTCTCCTCACCCAGACCTGCCGTCTTCGCTCAAGGGAGCCAGTTTCGTCCTTTTGCAACGTCCCCAAACACCTCCGGCACCGTGGGAGGAGACGTGCAGCTGCGGGGAGGAGACCGGCGGCCGGCACAGAGGTGGCCGCTGGCCATGGGCACGGCCCCATTGCTCTCCCAGGGATTTTCTCCCTGCAGCTGTTTTCCTTTGTTCTCCTCTTGAAACCCACTGGTCATAACATTTTCAGTGCTTTTTTTCTGACTCACAGTTGAGGAAACCAACCTTCATGATCTGCTCGTCAAGTGAAAACTTCGAGTCAGCCCTGATCGCTGTCCGTGTCTTCCGTGAAAACAGCTCATTTGTAAACTGCATCCTGCAGCAACCAGAGTCCCGTTCCTCATTCTTGAAAAGAAGCTGCTGCAGCTGTGTTTTCTGCATAGACAGCAGGGTATGGCGCTCACCCACGCCTCCTGGGCAGCACCAGGACCTGGACCTTCTGTTGGGGACACTGGCACCCACCCGATGCCCGAAGTCCCCTTCCCCTGAGGTCCCTGTCCATGTTCAGCCTCGAGGTCTGCAGCTCCTGCCCCTTAAGCACCTACTAAGGATCCCTCCTCAGCCCCTCCGCAGCCCTCCCTCCCCTGGGCCTCCCCTCACCGAGCACAGCCCACCAACCCGGCAGCCGGGCTCCAACAGCAGGGGGCCTGCATCTCCACCCTAGCCTCCCTGCGGAGGACGCTGACCTCAGACGAGGTGCCGAACCTGGCCCCTCATACGTCAATGAAATGAATGCAGCAAATGTGCTCGGCAGAGCCCAGGAAGCCCGCAGTCCACATGGCCCCGGGTAGGCGTGGACAGGCCCCGTGCCCGGTGCAGTAAGTCTTATTTCCTGCCGTGCGGGCCGAGTAAACACTGCGCGCACCGTGAGCAGGGAGGGATGCTAGGTGGTGGCATGGTGTTCTTTCATTATTAATAATGTGAAAAGCAGATTCACACGCCAGGTCCAGCTGAATTCGCAAGGCTCCCGGGACACTCAGATGGGACAACACGGCATCCACAAAAACAGCCTAAAAACCCAGCGTGCAAAATAAATTGTTTAAGTCTGTTTAAACTTCTTGCTCCTTCAATAGACATGCTGTTTTAAAAGGAGATCCAGGCCTGAGGAAAAGTTTTACACAGATGACGATGTTCCCCTCTGACGGGCTCCATAAACACCACTGTTTTCCGCGGAGAGGTCCCAGGAGGCAGAAGCCCAAGCGCCGGGCTGTCCCCTCGTGCTGGCAGACACGGAGCAACACAGTACAAATGCCTATTTTCAAGCAGACACAGGATTCTACCTATGGTTTACTAAAGCTAGCAATACAAAAGAAAGAAAATGAAAACGATTTGGGGCCGAGGTCTTCACGGTGACCTGCAGGGCCCAGCCAAAGGCATACGGTGAAGGCCACACAGTCTGGACGGCACCCGTGCCCATGTCACTCAGGGGAGTCCAGCACCTTCCGGGCCGGCCGAAAGCTCAGTGTTTCTCTAGTCTGAGTCCACACGAGAAGTCCATTTGCAGAGCACAAATGCGGCCACGGCCAGCTTATGTGTCCTTATTCCCATGTCTGCTGCGTTCCCTAAGTGCAGGGGCCATCACCCAGCGGTAAGCGCTCACGTGAGGTGCTGGGCCACAGATTTCACGGAGAGGCGGCAGGGGTATCAGCAGCTGATGTCAGGGGTTTGTTTGGCAAACCTCTATCCTCGGTCCATTTTCTGAGTGATGATGGGGACACTCCTCACTCCTTCCACACACTCTTGCGGAGCCTGGTCCAGTGGGGCACTCCCTTTATTGGGGAGTCTGGGTCTCCCCGCAGGCCATGCGACAGGCATCCTCCCCAGGCACTCAGAGCTGACGCAGGATGGCCCACTCCTCCCCCTTCTCTTGTGGAAGCCACTCTGCCGGAGCCCGGAAAGGGGCAAAGGGCTCTCTGGTTTTTTCTTTATCCTTTTTTTGTATTTTCGCATCTATAACACTATTTCTGCATGAATTATTTTCAAAAGAGAATGCCAAAATAAGTTCTACAAGTTTCCAGATTTGTAGGCAGGATAAATAAGAACTCAGTTTGGTTTTCAATCATGTTCAAATTATTTGCATATGTGCAGCTTAGTTTCATTTAGTTACTAAATTCTAGCCATCCCTAGACAAATGGACCAATGAAACTTGCATTTCAAATGTAAATGTATTTATACACACACACACACACACACACACACACACACACACGAGCACACGCCCAGTTAAATCTGCATAGACAAATCCTTAGCAAACACTTTTCTGAAGCCCACTGCCTAAACACATTTGGGAACCCAGCTGTCGCTGCCCTCACAGGCCACGAATCTGAAGGACATTCAAGATGACCATGCAGGCAGCGGAGAAGTATCAGGTTACCCGTCTTTCAGATGATGAAGAGCTGTGGGTAAACTCAGAGGTGTGGTGATTTCCCCACAGCAGGAATTATCTGTGCTGTTCTAGACTGCCTACATGAGAGAATCATCACATTTAAACAACTAGTTGATGATTCAGGATCTCAGAGAATGCCACCATCAGTCTTGCTTCTAGAAACCGATGACGGATCTGAGTTCACAGGTACCTGGCTCTTCCCCAGAAGTCGCTTCTCTGAAGAAATCCCCAATTTCTACTGTGTTCCTGGCACTTCCCATCTCTTCCCACACTTCGAAGGCAGGAGAGGTTCAGCCCCTGCCGGGATTCTCGGGCAGACGGTTGGTTGGATGGAGGCTGCTGACCCGAGGCCAAAGATCAGTGATTGCGACTGGAGAGAGTCAGTGACTGAGTTGGCTGACATCTGCACCCAGGCCAAGAGGCCCTACTTTCTTGGATAATTTTCTGACAAACACGCTTAGTGTTCCAAACACCACCGGGTGGGTTTTTTTCTAGTTCTCTTTCTGAACAATCGTAACAGAACAGATTGTTGGAGGGTTTTACACGTTCTCCCGGAACAGGGGACTTAGGAACAGCGCATGCATCTCACTGCGTCAAGGTGAGGCTCTCCGCCCCTCGCCTCTGATATTCCCACACAAACCGAACACACGAGGCCCAGGAGCAACACCCAGCGAAGGCCCCACATCCACGCGGAGGTGAAGGCCACACAGCCAAGGGCTGAAAAACGCCAGAGACGTCCAGTCGCCGGAGGCCCTGCCTGGGCTGCATCCCAGCCGCAGCCCCCAGCTGTGAGACCCCGGGCACGGCATCCCCCCGTCTGGGCCTGTTTCCTCACAGTGGAAGGGGGTTATATAAGTACCTGCTTGTGTAGGTGTGTTTTAAGGATTCTGTAAGAAATTTCATTTGCATGCTCAGCATTGGCCTACCATCCAGAAAGCACTGCATGAATACTGGCTATCGTTTCAGAGATGAGAAAGTGAGAACCCGGCGGGGAAGTTTGTGCTCGGGACTAGAAGGAACCACAGACCTGGCTCCGCCTCACTGAGCTGGGTCCCTGGTGACACAGGATGACAGGATGACCCGAGTGGCAGTCAGCACAGATGTTCCTAACAAGAATTTAACAATTCCATGGGGCTTTAAAGCAACCGAGGGATGAGAGGTGACAGCCAAGATTCCTAGGTTTTGTTTCCGGAGGGTCTTCTTAGCAAAGTACAGAATCTACAGATCTCTCTGGAAGATCAGCCTACCAATGGGAAATAATAGTAAAGGAGATATTTTCGGTTTTTAGACAACAGTGAAACATGCAACCACCATCCCTAGACGGCCATCGCTTCTCAAGAAGGAGGCACTCTGCTTCTGGGCCAAGATGGGCGCTCGTGGCATAGTCTGCGCGGAGCGTGGGTGATGGGGCCTCCGGTGTCCCGGGAGAGGTTGGCAGCACCCCGAGGCAGGATGCAGGGGCTGGTGAACGGTCCCTGTGCCCACAGCGCTGTCTGCGGGCAGCAACCTGACCCCACGGGCAGTGCCCACGCCCCAGCCCCTCACCCAGAGAACTGCGGACTCCCTTTACTCCTACTCCACACCCTGCCGCAGGGCATGGAGGCCGGAGGTGGCGGCGGCCAAGGCCACTGCTCAGCACCCAGTGAGTCCCGACGTTCTAGGGCGACCAGCTAGCAAGTCACCAGGCCACGCGGAATGACCCTTCGCAGTTATGTAACAGGACACAGAAAATCCCATACAAGTTTCTCAGGAGAGCGAATCACACTGGATCTGCACTTTACCTTCAGCCAAGGCTTTTGTTCAGGTCCCAGCGGCCCCTCCAGAGCCAGTCCTCTCGGGCAGTCAGCTGGGAACGGAGGAGGAAAGTCGAGCCTTGCCCTGCCGGCGCCCACTGATGAGGACTGCGTGGCCCCGCCCCGACATCTGGTTTCTATTTCATCCCCGTGTTGTCACATTACATAACCAGCAGATGCGGCACGGCCTCGCCGGGGACTCGAGGCTCCCGACTCTCCGGGAACACCCGCACCGCTGCACGCTTCACCTGGGCCGCACGGCAAGCGTCCTCCGAAGCGAGACACAGCACGACAACTGCTCCTCCCTCTTCCTGAAACGGAGTCGCGCCCCGAATCCCTTCTTCTCATTCCACGTGCAAATGTGAGGCAAACCTAAGTTCTCTGTGGCCCGAGGTTCATCTTCCAGACCTCAGCCTCGGAGATGTAGAGGAAGGGGGCTGTACACTGGGCGACGGAGGGTCCCCACGGGAAAGGGCCAGGAGGCCCGCCAGCAAGGGCAGCTGCGGGAGCCCCGGAGGGGAGAAGACACACTCCAGGCCTGCGGAGGGACAGCCCTGGAGCACCACGTGTTCTAGGAGCTCTGGAGCCACACTGGGGAGCAAGCGCCCTGTGCCCCCTCAGCTTGCTCAGGAAGCAGGGCGGGTTCTTAGGAAGAAAGCCTGCCACACACACTCCAGGCGTCGAGGCCGTGATGGCCGCAAGCAAGCGGGAGCCCCTTCCAAGAGTGTGCTCCAGAGCGGCCCCTCCAGGGCTGCCATCTGCTACCTCAACCCCCCCAAACCAACCAACGCGGGACAGCGTCAAGTACGAGGGTGCCCGAGGGTCACCTGGAGTGGCCCATCAGCTCTAGGCCAGAAGAATCAGATCCCACGGCCGAGGTACACATCTGGCAGTTGAGCACCTAAGGGGGCTTCATGCAGGGCAGGAATCTCACCACTAAGCCACAGTCTCCCCGGCTGAGTGGTCCAGGGCAACCACCGGCCTGCAGGTGAACCATTCTGCACAAAATCTCACCACTAAGCCACGGAAACTCTCCTCGGCTGAGCAGTCCAGGGCAACCACCGGCCTCCTGGTAAACCACTGTGCACAAGGGGAAGTGAGAATTTAAACTTCTCTCTTATTTATACACAGAAGCACCCCGGCCGACTTGATTGGCAAGAAATTGAATGAGGCAGTAGACCTAGCAGTCTGGTCTATCCAGCCATGGGCAGAAGCCCCCAGCACCACCCCACATCTGCCACCTCGCCCAGGCCTGGTCCAGGGCCCCGCAGACAGGACAGCAGTGGTGTTCAGTGGACTTTAGGTCCTGCTCTCCTCACTGCACTGGGAGCAGCAGACACTTGTTTGGGGAGAGCTATTTCAAGGGCAACACTTACCAGGCAAGGGGCACAGTTGAGCCCCAAGGGCGTGCAGTGTCACGGAGGACCTAAGGCTGGCGCCGCCAAGAGAAAGCCTGGCTGCGAACGGCATGTTCCTTGAGCCCCAGAGGCAAAGAAGCTCAGGACTTCAGGCACAGGAAACCGCGCGGGGCAGCCCCTCCCAGGCAGGACTGCCTCCCATGGAAAGGCACCACCACAAAAGGAGATAAGCACACAGAAGCCCCAGATGTCACTGAGCAGACCAGACAATGGGCATGAGCGTAAGGAGGACACAGAGCAGAGCGGAGTGGTTGCAGAGGACATCACAGAGCCCTACACAGTGACAGCCACACCCCCAGCTAACTGATGAGGGACTTCTAGAAGATGTCCTGTCAATGTATCAGGGTTTTCCTAACCTGGGCAGGGGGAAGGGGCCCTACATTGTGCACAACTGGGCTGGTTTTCCCTTGTTACATTGATCTGGTTATGGCAGGGTCAAACGGATCGACAGAGAAGAGCCCATATATGCCAGTGAGGGAGGCCAGGCCAGGATCACTGTGCGCAACGCAGGAGCCACTGAAAAACAAGCCTTACTCTAAAACAGATACGTGGGTGCAAGGCTTTAACGGGACACCCGAACCAACGCTGCCCTGCCGCAGGTAAGCCATGTCCAAAGCCACTGCCAAGGCCACGGCTGCTGGACAGTGAAGAAAACGAACCCTGACTTTAATCTGCCTGAGCCACATGATCGGGCCAACATACTGTCACACACTCAGAACTGCCTATAAACATTCAGTGGGACCTACAGCTGTCGGAGTCTTTTCAGGTAAGTCTTTTCAACCACCTGCGATCTCACTCAAAACTCTTCACAGATCACCAGCTATGTGCTGGTTCTGGTCTTTGGAGCTTTCCATCTAGGGGCAATCAGACCAAACAAAGCAAGCCTCCCAAAAGCAAATAAGTAAACAGACCCCTGCCCCTCATGAACAGGGTCCCCAGGGAGTGTTGTGGGCCTGGGGCACACAGGAGCACCCACTTGAGCATCAGATCAACCACAAACTTGTGCCTCTAACCACAGCATGGGAAGATAAGGCCGGTCCCCAAAGTGGCTCACGCGTGATGACGGACCAGAGCGGCAAACCTTGCCCCGGCAGCATGCCCAGCCCTTCCCACAGCTCCCTCTCCCACGCTGCCCTCTGCTTCCCGCTCTGTCCTGCAGGGCCCTCCCGCTGGCAGGCAGGACATCTCAGGTCGAGCCCGGTGGCAGCGTCTGCATGTTAGCAGGCGTGGCCACAGACGCGCTCTTCCTCTCCACCCCCACCTGCTTCAGGGTCAGATTTGTCATCTGACTCGGCGCAAGTCTGGGCTCTCTGCTGGTTGCCAAGGATGAAGGCCACACCTGTACCTGCATAAGCAATAAAGAGGACTGGCTGGAAAGCCCCTGGGGCAGCTCCCAGGAACCAGAGAATACCCACCCCTCTCGAGAAAAGTGGGCACCAGGCAACTCTGGAGCCACGGGGACCAGTGCCACCAAACATCCGAGGTCTGTGGACTGCCGGCCTCCGGCCTGCCCACCACCCACTTCTCTTATGGCACTCAAAACTGAATGCAGCAGCTCCCGGGCCCCCATGTCCCCAGTTCTGCCACCGGACACGAAGGGGCCTCTTGCCCCAGCTCCAATCTGAAGGACTCCCAGAGAAGGGCACTGCCACTGGTATTTCCACCTAAGACCACACTTTCTTTCCTTGGGGTTGGGGGCTGCATTGCCCATAAAAATAAAGAGGGGAGATAAATAAGTAAAGAGAGAAGCAGCCAGTGCCCACCAGAGGCTGTGCAGCAGCCGAGCCCGCTTGGAGAGCACTAGGCGGAGGCTGCTGGCCTGAGCCTACGGGCCAGGTCCCCAGGAGAAGGGCCATGGCCACTACCAGAGGCTGAGGCTTGCAGGGCCACCAGGCAGGCCTCGGGGCCTCAGGGCAAAGGCGACAGTCAGCGGTATTCACCTCTGCTTTTCCTCAAACAGCCACTAAGGGAATGCACCCGTCAGGTCGCATTACAAACCAAGCCCACGACGCTCTCTGCAACAGATGCCATGGTGCTTACCTACATTGACAAAACAGCTCGCAGGCACGGGGTGGCGGTCTGGCCCACCGTGATTTCGGCCAGCTCGAGCAGCGTTCGTTCTATCTCACAAAGAAGAAAACGGAATCTCCTGGAGTTTCACGGAGCCGGGCCCCACCGGAGCTCTCTGCATCCCTTGGCAGCGGGATGCCCGTCCTTGCACTCAGCAACCTTCACGGCCTGCGAGCAAAAACGCCCGGCATCATCAGCACGCTTGTTCCACACCATGTTGCAACGTTTGGCCCTGGCGACGCAGCCAGGCTGGGCCGGTGAGGACCGTTGAGCCACACGCCACACAAACAGCAGGATGAAGTGCCCTTAGCCGGCGTCAGCTGTCTCCATCCACAGACACACAACACCTAGCGTCTCACTCTGCACGGTCGGGAAATGCAGAAGCCTGGGTGTTGCTGGCAGGTTCGAGAAATGAAAAGACACTGAAAACTGAAAACCGAGCGCTCTGTTGGAATGGAAGCCCTGCCCCATGCGTACAGGGAGGGGCTCCAGAATTCTCTCCCAGGTGAGGAGCAGAGGGAAGCAGACGGGGGAGGGTAGCCCGGCCCCTCCCCAAGCACACACGCAGTGACAGAAGTGCTAGAACTTCATGTTTCTGTTTTAAGCAAACATGAAAATGTATACTTTAAACTGCATTTCACATAGAAGTCCCATGCTGAGACCTTCGAACAACTCCAGAGCAGCCTCTCCCCAGGGTAACACAGCAGGGGGACCTGCCGGCAGGGCCAACCTCGGCCCGTGGGCCCTCCCAAGACTCAAGAGCTCCGAAAGGATTACGTGACACGCTCCCCAAGAGCAGAGATCCTGCCTCAAACACTAACATAACGTGCTGGTGAGACAGAGAACACTGCTCAACAGAAGTCTCAACGAAAAATCCAGAGTCACAAAAATCACAACCAGATATTCTCAGTTTAGACTTCAGGGATCTTAGCAATATGATAAAATCTTCACCATCAATCAAAAGGCACCAGACGCCAATGCATGCTCACAGCTGGCCTCACACAGTGCCTCCTGTGCTGGGGCTGGACAGCAGACCCAGCAGGCCAGACTGCAGGGCAGTATGGCATTTGCTGGGGGGGGGGGGGGCACTGCTTCCTACCCAAGTCATCTCTGTGCCGTCACCATGCCCTCTGCCCTGGGCTCCAGGTCCACGAGGGGCCAACAAGAGATACCACCGTCCCTGACCCACCTGGTCGGTGAGGAACCATCCGAGCCCCTCTCCGCAGATAGCACATACCCTGTGCAGAACATAGAACTGCGCGTGCGTGACCGCCTAGCGGTCAAACACAGTGCGTTCACGCACACACGCACACACACGATTTTACATTGTGCCCGTTCTTCCTCCATTATTTGAAAGAAGGCCAAGGCCAGATAGTAAAATCCAGGAGTGAAAATCTCCCCCATTGTCTTCCGTTCTAAAGCATAAACTTGACTGTTATTCACAGTTTTGTTAAAAATGAAGCACCGCACTGCTACAGAGGAAAGGCAAATTCACGCTTTTCCTTGTGTGTCCAATTAAATTAAAACTTGCGCATCTGCCTTCTACAAAAATGAACACAGCCACCAGAACAGGGACCTCGGCGCCTCTGCCAGCATGGCCCAAGGAGTGCAGGTCATCTCTCTGTGGCCGTCCTTCGGGGTGCTCACCGGCACCTGGCACCTGGCACAGCCAGCAGAAATCCGTAGCCTGTCCGTCCACTCCGGACCAGCCCGGCAAAGCGGACAGAGAGCGTCAGCAGAAAGCAGGGCCCTTGGTCCAAGGCCTAGGGCTGGCCCGGGCAGGTGGCCTTAGGCAAACCCCCTTCCTTCTGGGCCTCTTCGTCTACACGATGAACTTTCGTAGCTCCTCCCAGGACAGATGCGTTCACGGCTAGCAAGCGCTCTCTGCACCTCTGTCCTCGCACTGGCCAGGGCATGCGCTCCTGGCCGGCAGGGCTAAGGGGCAGGGAGCCAAGGAGGACATGTCCCGGGAAGGCATTTCGGGTGGCCTCGCCCAGCACACAGAGGGTGCCGAAGGGCTGGGGGCTAAAAGAGAAAGTGGTTGTTAGAAGCTCCCTCGCCCAGGCTTGACCTCTGCACGGGGACGTGCGGCGGCCGACGGGAATGCTCAGGGCAGGAGGCTGGACGCTCCGCCGGCTCCTTACCCAGGTTCCCATTTCCTCCTCCTACCAGCACACAGATGTGCTCAGCAGCAGAGTCTGGCTTCTGCTCTCACTCATTTCATAATTTTAAATATACTCTTAATGGAAAGCAACCAAAGTACTTGACGAGACCAGCTGACGTACATGTCCCTGCAGCAGCCAGTGAGTCATCCCAATAGCGTGAAAGTGAGCACTCGGAGCAGAGCCGGAGACACGGTCGCACACTGGGAGCGTCCTCTGAAGGCAGAAAGACGGGCCGCACAGCCCACCCACGGCCCGCTCTTTGCGTCAGGGTGTGACTGCTAAGACAGCTCTGACGGGCAGCGTGGCGGACTCTTCTCGAGCTCTCAGGAGGCAGCGCGGTTTGGAATGACTGCAGTCCTCCACATCACTTAGCAGATAGGACTGGTCGGGCCTCAGCATCCCCAGACCCCCAGATCTGCCAGGCTAGCCGCCTGAAATCGTGGAAGACGCTTGTTCCTTGTGAAAACAAGTGTCCTCAGAAGAAAGCCAGCTGACCATGCTGGTGGCAGAGTGAGCCGTTAAGGGAAGCCTCTGAGTCCAATGTGGCCTCAAGTGTTTAAAACCTTCTCCAAGCCCAGCTGAGCTGTCAGAAGAGTAAGGAACCCCCGGAAGGCAGGCCCTCATGGTGGCTGAATCAGACAGGCATCAGCACGCAGGCCAGGGCCCATCCTGAGGTTGCCACCTGACTCGGCCACAGCTCGTTGGGTCACTGCTAAAACCCACGGCTAGAGGCTGGGAGTCCAAGCCAGGGACTGAGCAGGAGGGGAGGCGACCATGCCTGCCCTGGGGTGGGGTGGGGAGGAGGCTGGTCAACCTCCCTGCTGAAGGGACGCACCCCTGCCTGGCCCTGACACTGGCTGGGGGGGGGGGGCAAATCAAGAAAGAAGACTCCCCTGGGGGTCCATGGAAACAGAGCACCTGGCAATGGTTTTGGGGAGAATCCGGATCCCCCCCTCAAAATGAGACAGACACCGTGGGAGATGCATCTGGAAGCGCATCCCAGGTGAAGCCACCCAGGCCTGCTCTGCTCGGGCACCGGGCAGACACAAGCACGCACCCTCCCCGGATGGGCACGTTATCAACCTCGAAAGAATGTCTGTAAAACATTACAAGGCATAAAGTCACAATCTAAAATCAAAAGCAGGGGAAAACCCAGGGAGTAGAAGTCAGGCCAGGACAGACTTCAATTACAGGAAAATCTGATCTGACCACAAAATGCATCTCCACACCAGGCGTGAAGAAACAGACAGGGTCATCCAAGGAGCCAGCGGCTGTCAGGAACTGTCACTCACCAGCTGCACAGCCCTGGGTCCCATGAGCTCTCCCTGTGCCTCAGTCTCTCCCCTGCCAAAGAGGGACCGTAACAGCCAGACCCTCTGCGGCAAGAGCACACAGGCAGCGAGCGAGACTGTGAGCCACCCACCATCACTAACACCAAGAACGGTCAGGCACGTGTGAACTCATGAGAAAAAAACTGTTACTAATTAAAATTAAAAAAGGAATGAGTAGGTTAAATAGTCAATCAGACATGGCTGAGAAGAGAAGTGGAGAACGGTACAACAGCACAGAGGAGAGGACCAGGAAGGCAACCCAGAAAGACACAAGTTAGACGTATGAGCAGCTGGGGGAGCGCAGGGCAGAGGGAGGCACACTGACCCGCACTCACCAGAGGGCTGCACCGCGACAGACGTGCAGCAGGCACGGGAGATGCTTTCAGAACAGGCAGAGAGCCCAGCCAGACCACAAACCCGCCTGGGAGCCGCCGTGCTTGAGACAGCGGAGGACGGGCACACAGACAGGCAGACAGACCAGCACAGGACAAGGGGGCGTCTTGATCGCTGGGCAAACAGGAGCCGTTTAACCCACGGTGTTGGGACACCTGGGGAGCCACTGGGAAAAGATAAAATGAGATCCACCCCTAACACACACACACACACGTGAAAATGCCATGTGGGCCAGGGACCTAGTGTAAAAAAATGAAATAATACAAGCTCCAGAACAAGACATGGGGTTCCTCTGGAGCAGGAACAGGGGAAAGCTTTCTAATTGCAACTCACTAGCCGAGCAGTTAAGAAGACGACGAAGACAAGACGACAAAGATGACAATGACAACGAAGAAAGAGAAGAGGATGATGACAAAGAAGAAGATGAAGAAGAAGAAGAAATCGGTCAATCTGAACCATGCTGGGGGTGGGGCGGGGGGTGCTTTTACATGGCAAACAAGCACCACAAAGCATTCAAAAAACAGTGGACAGATTGAGGAAAAGTATTTGCAGGATATCTCACGGATAAAAATCTAATATTCCTGATGTATAAAAAACTCTTAAAACTTGCGGGAACAAAGACCAAAATCCTGATAGAAAAACAGGCCAAAGGTGTGAGGAGAGAAAAAGGCCCTCACATTGAGCTTCCATTTCTTATCTGTCAGACTGGCAAAAAGTACCAGGTTTTGCTCTCCACACCGTGTGGGCACAGGCATACTCTGGCGTCGTACTGGGAATGGGAACGCACACTGGTGCAAGCTTCATACAGGCAACCTGGCTGAAATCGAACCAATTACGTGTCTGCTCATCTTCTGTGGGAATCCCTTTGCAGGTGAAGTCTGAAGACGCAGGTCCGGCAGAGGAAAGCTCGTGTGCACAAGGTCAACCCAGGGCAAGTGCAGGAACGCGCCAGCCAGCCAAGCGGAGGCCCGGGGCTCTGGGGAGGGATGGCAGGGCTTCCGGGAAATGCTCTGGCGTGCAAGAGAGCTACCCATACGCCGTTCCTCAGGTGCAAGACAGAATCCAAGATAAAGGATGTGTACTTGCTCTGTTGTCCAGAAGGCCACTCAGGAGAGCAAGAGTGGGCGGGAGTGGCCCCAGGGTGAAAGGACAGGCCTGGCCGGGCCGGCACACCACTGAGTCCGGTTTCTTACACACCACTGGCTTTAGGGACTGCACTCACGTCTCACATACTCAAAAACCGAAAGTAAGTATATCAGAAAGTATGAGGAGGGGGAAAACATGAATTACAAACAGAAACAAAATGAACCAAACCACATTTCAAGTGACTAACGCCAGTGCACAAGGGCTGGGCTGGGGCCACTAAGAACCATCCCAAGTAGTTTTGGGACACAGTATTCAGACTCTATCTGGACTCTATACCCTCAACAAATACCGAACCCCAACTGGCAGGTTTCTTTCTCACAGAGGCACAGATTAACAATTTCTTTCTGAGCATTCTGGGAAGAAGCAAAGAAGTAAGGAGAGGATGGAAAGTGGGAGCGGATTTTCTCATCGTGGGAGGAGGGGATGACTATTCAGAAAAGAGAGAGGGTGGTCCGTGGACCTGGTGACGCTAAGCTGGAATGAGAAGTGTCGGTGTGAGCTCTGCGGTTCACGTGGACACAGGGAACTCCATCTCGGTAGGAGGGGTGTGTGCGTGCCCGCTGTGGCACACGCATCCCTCTCCTAGCTCCGCCTGCTCCCAGGCCACGGAAGCCGTGGGCACAGCCAGCACGCAGAGAAACAGAACCGCTTGGGGCAAGGGCAGACTCCAGGTGTGTGGCATGGAGGGCACCGGGGAGGCCAGACTACCTTCCTGCATCAGTGAGAGCACAGGGGGCCCCCGGAGCGCTGGCGATCTGCCAGGGGAGCCAGCATGTGGGGCTGCCATGGGCAAACGAGGACACTACGGGCACCAGAATGAGTCATGGTAACAACGGCTTAGAACCCACTTAAGAAAGTAAGAATCCATGCCTCCAAATTCATGTACATAAAGAAGAAAGGGGAGTCCTCTATAGGAGAAAGCCGACCACGGCACGCAGTGAGAATGACCGCACGAGAAGACCACCATTCAACCACCATCGTCACGGCACCCGCGGCCGCTGATGGAAGCAGGGGATTCAGTGAGGCTTCTGTCATGCAGAAGTCTGGAAGTTTCTATCACGCCTAATCCATCGATTTCCTAAAATCATCGGTTGGTTCTTGGACTTTTCTACTAATTACAGGCAAATAGGAAATAGGTGGGTTTAGTCAGGGAGTCTTTTCTTCGGCCATTGAGCGAACCTATTTTGGTACTGCAAACCAAAGGTGCCGAGTCCCTGCCGTGGCAGCACGAGGCCTCCAGAGCGTCCCAGCCGTGGGAAAGCTGACTTCCACCTTCTGATCATCTGTAACCTATTCATTAAAACTACGAATTGGGGGGGGTTTTATAATTGTGAAAATCGGAGTACTTATTAACCTATTTTTGCTAAACATTCTCCTGTACCTATGTGAGTTCTGTAGTTTCCCGGCGATGACAACATTCCCGCCATAAAAACCTCAGGGACAACCACAGAATGT
Source organism: Ursus maritimus (assembly GCF_017311325.1). Taxonomy (NCBI): domain Eukaryota; kingdom Metazoa; phylum Chordata; class Mammalia; order Carnivora; family Ursidae; genus Ursus; species Ursus maritimus. The sequence goes on along the minus strand of NW_024423343.1, from coordinate 2,325,446 downwards.
GCTCTCCTATTCTCTCCCCCAACATTCTGTTCAGGGCTCCCATCTCTGTTCAGAGGTAAAATTTGCATATAATTTTTGTTTTCTTGTTGTTTCTAACAAGTTCTAGAATTAGGGCACTTCTCTCATAAAATAGGATAACACTTTACAAGGCTTAGAAGCAATCGCAGAGAACAAACACTGTGTGAACCTTGAGAAAACACGGACCAATCCATTAAGGACCAGGTACTTTTTTTAAAAACGATTCTGTTTATCTGAGAGAGAGGGAGGGAGGGAGAGAACAAGTGGTGGTGAGGGGCAGAGGGAGAGGGAGTAGCAGACTCCCTGTTGAGCGGGGAGCCCGACGCAGGACTCAATCCAGGACCCTGAGATCATGACCTGAGCCAAAGACAAGCGCTTCATCGACTGAGCCCCCGAGGCGTCCCAATGAGAAGGTACTTCTAAGAAGCACTTGGTTAGGTCCTTTACCAAGTGCCAAGTCTGTACAAGTTCCTCTTGGTGACAACTAGCTCATGCTGCTTCATAGCAGAGAAAAGGATGCTTCTCGTCTGTGCTGAGTGCAGACACTCAATACCATGTCTGCTCTGGCACGCTGCTGACCGTGGCGATGTAACTTTCCGGCAAAGTGCTGAGAATCCTTCCTTCCAGGTGACTGTCCACCCTACCGTGCAGAAGCCCTACTGTGCGCACTGTGCACAGGTCCCTTCTGTCTGGCAGCCAACAGCACCTGCCACCCCTCCGGCTGAGCTCAGCGCCCTGCTGCTGAGGGCGTTCTGCCCCAGGCCGGATGGCCCTGCAGGCCCCCAGCACCCCCTCACTGGGCGTGTCCGGTGCAGGAGGCAACAGGGAGAATTCTCGCTTGGATGGCAAAAATAAAAGTATTCATTTATTGAGACTGTTACTACCTAAACTTCCTATCGGATATGTTTTCTTCTTTGCTCTTAGAACTCTCTTGGCTCTTCTGTTTGTTTTCCTTATCACTCGACACTTCTAACACTGTCATTATTTATTCTCCGTGTGATATATTTTTCAGACAGTTTGGGTCCAGAGGAAGCATTCTAAAGATCCACACTCATCTAGGGTCTTTCCGGAAATTTGCCGTTTTACAAAGTGACAAACGAATGAGAACAAAAATTCTAGTAAATTCATTCTTCCTCAGCTGCATATGTATTTACATAATAAGCCATAACCATTTATAATTAAATGTAACATAAATACAAGGCAGACATAAAATAATCAATCATTTTCAATAGCTGTGACTCCCAACCCAGAGCGCCCGTGGGCTGGAGGCGGTGTGGCTACGTCTGTCGTCCCCGAGGTCTGCCTGCCCACCAGGTGGGACCACAGAGAGGCCCAGACCTCTACAGTCCAGCGCACCGCTCCCCACACAGGTGCACCCCCATACACACCCAGAGGAGCAACATTTCCCCCTGACAGCCATCACTGCTCCCCGCCTCTCGGGCCTGAGGGTCAGAACAGCAAGGACAAGTAACTGTAAGTGCTTTTAAAAATATACGCCTAGCAACACCGGGTGGCTTAGAAAAGCAGTTCTTGCAGTTTTTAGTCTCCGAGCCCTTGCACCCTCTTAAAAATTATGGAGCACCCTCTCGAAAGGCTTTTGTTTATGTGGCTATACCTATTGATATGGCCATATCTTAAGTTACAACTGAGATGTTTTTCAATGTTCATTTAATTCATTTGAAAATAATAATGTCACTGAACATTAACATAAATGACCTATCTTAATGAAAAAATAAGTATCTTCCAAAACACAAAACAAGCAGTGAGCAGGGTGGCACTGTTTTACATGGGCGAGCCTCTGCGGGGTCTGGCTTGGGGGAAGTTAGTGGGACCGTCACATGGGCTTTGGTGCGTCGTCTGTTGGGGCAGGTCGTTGGGGTGGAAGAGGGAAAGGCAGCCCATGTCACAGAGATGTGGGGGCAGGGCGAGCAGGGTCCCAGCCCTGTGGTGCCTGCGAGCTTTCTGATTCGGTGGCATGTGGGAGCCCGGGCAGGGCCGCTCAGGTTGGTGACAGTGTAGCCATGAGCCCCACCAGTGAGGACCCCACCAGCGAGCTCCACAGACCTGGCTCCCAACCCCACCCGAGTCTGCGACATTGGGACCTGGTCACGTGGGAAGAACTGAGCTCTCCCCGAGGCTGACACGTGCCATTAGACACTATTGGGGGGGGGGTTTCACAGGCTCCAAAATTCCAGTTTCCACTTGAGAGCTGAAATGTCATCACTGGCAACACACCCCATCAGCTGTTTTCCTTAAAGTGACAGCCGAGCTTCATTTTCAAGAAAGTATCTGGCACGTGTCTGAGTCTGAACACCCACAGTTTATCCATCAGTTATCCTTTCAAGGACAGATGGTGTCCCACAAAACAAGGGCTCGTTCAGCAGGCAACCTGGCCACACAGCGCTCTCCCGGGGACGACCGTGACGCCGGTCTGTGGCCCAAGGGCTTTGTGTGCGCGGCCCACGTCTTCACACAGAGTACTAAACAGACCTGTACCTCCAGGGTAGGGACTGAACGACTCGGTAACAGTCACAAGTGTGCTGCTTCATCAAGGACATTCCTAAGTGAAACTGCCCGGCAGTGAGGAACCCGACTACCTCGGGCCCCGTGCCTGCCGTGTCCCCAGCAGCTTGGCCCACGGCACGCCCACCCACCAGGAGGAACGTCGGCCCGGTGAAAAGGAAAGCCACCTCTCATACTCTTATAAATACAGCTTCAACCTCGTAGAGCTCCATGGGGGCCCCAGGGGCCTACCAGCCACACCTCCAGCACGATGCATTCAGAAATACAAAGCATAATGCAGTCCGAAAGGAAAAAGACCATGAGTCTTGGGATGAGGTTAAAAAAAAAAACTCACGCTTGCTGAAGTAGAAGACTCTGCATACAAGAAAATGGGGTTTTTCAATGACTACTGCCCGGAGCGGGTACCAGGTCCAGATTTCCACAAAGTTCCCGAATCAAGTCACTGCACATGTCACAAGCTCTCGAGCACAAACTGCGGCAGCCCAGCTCTCGGTCCCGCTGCAGGATGTGTCCCAGCCTCTCTGCCGTCTGCAGGAAGAAGCCACCCCCTGCCGCCTTGCACCCGCTCTGGACACACACCCCTGCCCCGTCCCCCCGTGCATCCCACCAGCTCCACCCCCAGCCATGTCTCACCCTCAGCCAAACCCACATCAGTTCAGCATCCCGCCTCTCGCAGCGGCCACCTCACTGGAGGTGAACACCTAAGAGTGTATCGTAAAAACTCAGATGTCACTGCCCTGATCAAATCCCTCAAAGCCATCTCCAAACTCAGAATCGACCAGTGCGCTGGGCCGGCTCCCCAGCCTGCTTCCCCAGCACCCGACGCCACACTGGGGGTGCTAAGTTCAGAGGCAGGACCCGTGACTCTGAGGAGCACAAACTGCCTGGCAGAACTCCTTGGGCGAGTCACTTCCTTCCTCAAGGCCTCAGTTTTCTCATCTGTAGAACGGGGATGCGGAAGGGGTCATAAACCTACTCCTGGGCTGTTAGAGAATTACATCTGCAAAGACAGAGAAGCACTTAGAAAAAGTCCCAGTTACACCTAGGCTCGCCCGATGTTAGCCATTTTTACTATTACATAGTAATTTACTCGTCTACTGTTTGATGTCCTCCCGAGCACTGAGCGACACTGGACGGGGGATTCTGTGTGGTTCACCAGTAGACCCTGGTGCTTAGAACAGCCTGGCACTCACTTCAGTGAGTGAGGTGAGGTCAGCAGCAGCAGAGGAAAGCTCTGGGACGTTTCCGGAGTTTCCGTCTGCCCCGGTGCATGGTCACTACCTCACAACGGCGGCCTGGGTTGGTCTCCTGGTCCTGTCCCCCGAAGCCCCACACCCAGGACGGACAGGTGGCGTAAGCCATGGCCGTGGGAGCGTGCGGCCTCTCCTCTCTGTCCGTCGGTAAAGGAGCCCTGCAGACCGGCCGCTGCTGGGCCTCAGACTGGCCCTCACAACCAGCCCGGTGGCTGCACGACCACTAACATCTGAAGGGCAGCCTGGTGATACATGTTACCCACGTGTGTGCCCTTTGTCCCAGCAATGCTATTTCTAGGCCTTTATCCTAATACGACTAGACTAATGAAAGCAATCAGCCCCAAATTCAAGGACAGAGATCTAAGAGCGTCCCACTAGAGTGTTACTTACTCCAGAATAAAACACGGGAGTCCCACCAGGAGAGGACTTTTAAGGACAGAAATAGCAGGCGGCTACCCCAAGTACCCCTTGGTCCTGCGGTGCACACGGCAGGTGCACCGATGCCTGGGCAGAGTCTGTGCAAGGTGGCACAAGTGGCTCTTCTCAGAACTGTGTCCCTCCGCTGCCTGTGGTCTGCTCAGACACGACGGCGTTTTCTTTTCTTTTTTACGTCTTTCAGCACTGTGTGAATTTGAGATGAACTTAACTTTTAAAATCAGGGGAGGAAAGTATTTTCCCATTTATTAAATAAACTGCTTTCACGAAAATAAAATCAATGAAGCTGGCCAATCCCTTGAGAGTCTGCTCCGTGGAAGAGCCACTTCGGGGCTTGAGGTGGGATCAGACACAGGAACGGAGCTCCGTCTCTGGCTCCCAAGAGCTGGTTTCGTGCAAGCAGGAAGGAGGGAGGCCGCACTGGTGCCTCTGTGTCGGGTCCCTCCAGAGCCCGGACTGGAGCAGGAGGAAGGCCTGGGGGCAGCAGCACAAGCAGACGACGGCCGGCCACTCCACGGCACGCCGCGAGGGGACGGCAGAGCTCGGGGACGGTGGGTCCCACACACACAAGCCTGTGCAGCCAAGAGAGGCCTGCGCCCCTAGCACGCAGAAGTGTCACAAAACTCCCAGTTTTTACAAAAAAGACAACATACATTGCTACTGAAATGTTTAGCTGACAAGAAACAATGAAATTTTCAATATGAAATACATCCTCGGAAACTTCCCTATAAGGTAAGCTACAAGAAGTGTATGTGGATGGGGACGCACGCACAACAGTGTGCAGTTACGAAGCACTGACGAGGGCTGGTGTAGCTTCTAGAATGCTAAGTATCAACACGGTTGAGAGTGGGACAGTGGACAGCAGCTAAAGGAAAGAGCTGTAACAGAACCACAAGAGACTGGGTATCTGAGGGTTACTTCCAAACACAAAGTACTCACACGATCCTGAATTTCAAAGCCACACCAGCCGCCACGCAAAGGCAAGACTGCAACCACAATGAGCTGAAAGAAACGTGGCCTGGAGGCATCCCACCAGAAAAGCACTCTCCACCACTCACCACTGTGGACCCAACAGGGCGGCAAACACCCTGTGGTCCCTGAGACAGAGAAACTGCTAGAACAATAGCAACCTGGGGCTTTAAAGTAGTTGCAATTAAGTACAAAAACAGCGACATTTAAACGCATTTAAGTAAAATGAATAAATCCTGTAATAGTAGTTCGCTGTGAAGCCCACAGCCCTGCTGTATTTGCCCTGGCAGGTGCTGGGCCAAACCCAGGAGTCTGCCATGTGCCAGTAGCGGCTTCCCCACTCCGCAGCCCACCTGGGATTGTGTAGTGGCCACTGTACCCTGGGTCCCTGGGAAGATACCTACTGATCAGGACTCATGCCGGCAGGTGGAGAGAGTGGTCTGCAGAAGCCAGCTCGCGGGGGCCATGGCCAACGGCCGGCCTCCACAGGGAACCTGAGCCGAGCTCCGCCGGCCTTCTGTAGAAAGCCATGGAGGCCACCCTCAAACTCTCCAGCCCTGCAGAGGTGGGCAGCACAGAAGGGGGTGTGGATAAGGTGCTGAGTTAGGGACACGGTGGCAGGGACTGGAGCTGGAGAGGGAGGAGCTGTAAATGTGGTACAACATTCCTGTGGATGAAGAATACGGTCTGGACTGACGCAGGACTGTATGTAGCTCATTAGGCTTCCACGAGAGACAAAAACAAACAAACAAACTAAAAGCCCTGCACAACTGTAAAGGCAAGCCAGGTCCTCTTCATCACCAGTGCTGGCACAACTGGATCCACAGGCAAAGTGTGGGGGTGGACCCCTACTTCCTCACACCACAGGCAAAAATTAACTCAGTACAGACTGATCGTCTACATATAGGAACTAAAATCATAAAATCCACAGAAGAAAACGGCAGCAGCTCATGACCTTGGATTTGGCAATGGTTGCTTAGACATGATACCCAAAGATATGAGCAACAGGAGAAAAACAGGTAAGTGGGACCTCACCGAGATTAAAACTTGTGTACAGGAAAAGAGGTATTATTACAGAGCAAAAGGACAGCCCACAGAATGGGAGGAAATATTTGCAAAGCATATATCCAGAATACAAATATATCCCACGACTCAGCAACAAAATAACAATTGCAAAATGAGTACAGAACTGGAACAGACGTTTCTCCGAAGAAGGGGTACACATGGCCAACAAGCACATGAACAGATGCTCCATTCATTAGACACCCGGGAGATGAAGGGTAAAGCCACAGTCCGCCACACCTCGCATTACTAGAGTGGCGAGCATTCAAAACCAGCTAAAGCAGGTATGGAGACACTGGAACCCTCCCGTGCTGCTGGGGGGGAACGTAACAGGGTGCAGTCACCATGGAAACCAGTTCGGTGGTTTTTCGAAAGTTAAATGTGAAATGACCATCCGGCAATTCTACCCCTAGGTATGCACCCCTGAAAGATCTGAAAGCAGAGCCTCCACACGGACACTGGCACGTCTGGGTTTGCCGCAGCATTATTCAAGAGAGCCAAAAAGTGGAAACAACCCACGTGCCCATCCATGGGAGAAGGGATAAACAAAACGTGGCCCATCCACACAATGGAATATTATTCGGCCTTAAAAAGGAAAGACATCCGGACACGGGCTACAACAGGGATGAACCTCGAGGCTACTGTGCCACATGAAATAAGCCAGACGCAGAAGGACACATACTTCGTGACCGCACCTGGGAGAGCCCTAGAACAGACAAATCCACAGACACAGAAAGGAAGCCGTTTCTAGGGCTGGGGGGAGGGGGGCTCAGGGTTTAGTGGGCGCAGAGTTTCTGTTTGGGCAGACGAGGAAGTTCTGGGGGTGAATGGTGGTGAGGGCCTTACAACAGGGTGAGTGTACGTAACGTCACCGACCTACACGCACAAAACTAGCTAAAAGGGTCAATTTTATATTACTTATATTTCACACACACACACACACACACACACACAAAAGCACTGTGAACAAGAAAATTAGGGTATCTGTGGGTAAACAGACTACGATAACACCCAAGTGTCAAAGAGAGTAAGGGACTACTTTATTAAGTGATATGGATGATCTTCAAGAAGTAACATGAAAAGCGCAAAGGGCTGAGAAAAAGCAACAGATGGCAGTATTTTTTAAAACCTGTATGATTTCCCCAGGAGCTCCGGGGCGTTTCTGCAGAGCATCCCAGCGAGCCGGCAGCTGGCCGGCCCTCCCTCCCCAGAGCACCACATGCACGACACCCGGGGACTCTCCCAACGGCGACTTGGGGCAGGTGAGCAGTCCACACGCCAGCCCCACTCACACAGAAGACACCTTCGGTCATGCTCCTAAAGAGAAGCACAACCCAAACCCAGAGACCCCACCTTCCCCAGCCGTGAGTTCAAACACAAGACACAAAGAACAAGCGTGACCACATCACTCGCTCAGGGTCCCAGCAACCTGCACCTGTTTCAGGAAAACACCACACTTTGACTGTAACGATTAACTAACCTAACGGCCTTCCTGAACATTCGTTTCAGATTCTCTGATCTGCAGAACCCCAAGGAAGCCGCAGGAGCCTACGCACAGACGTGCAGGGTGAGGGCTGACTCTGCCCTCCCCAGCCGCCGGTTTCTTCAAGCACACAGCTCAGCCTCACTGTCCCCGCCTGGAACAGAAGTAGCACCTGTCCCACTTACATGAGCTGACGCATAAATGCAGCAAGCTCAGCTTTCGTGAGCATCCTCCCCATCCCGAGGGGCCAAGGGATATGGCAGAGAAGCGACGTGGCCCCAGCATCCTGCATGCAGTAGAATACACAGAGGGCTCAAGACCGCTGCTCCCCGGCCCGCTCCGTGAGCCCCGGCACTCGGGGAGCAAGACTCGGCCCTAGGCAGCTTGGCTAGAACAGGGCAAGCTCTTCTCGACGATACACAGAAGGTAACACTATCAACACCTCTGCCTGAACCACCCATGAGAAAATGGAGGCCAAGTTCTTCCTTCTCATTACACGGGAGGAGGCACAGGGCAGGGATGTCTGTTCCATCTCGGCCAGAGCATGCTAACTAGTAAACTGAGGCCAGTGCGGACAGCAGTCACTTGTTTCTGGCCTCTTCCATGAGCCAGGCAGAGCCTGGGAGGGTGCCTCAGATGAAAGGGCTCCCATGAGAACAGATCGGGGTGCACGCAGCCCAGCAGCTCTGTGAAGTGCTCCCATGCTGTGAGAAAGGGCCTGGAGTACATTTTACAGACTGCCACAGGAAGCCCTAGGGCCCAGACGGCGAGGGCCATGCCGTACCACCTCAGGGGTTCCCAGAGGCTGAAAGAACATTATGAACCTTTCTAAAGGTTACAGAAGACCCGTTGGAAGAAGGCAAATATTCCCCACGAAGAAGACGGGAATCAGTAAAACAGGGAACTGGAAGGAAGAAACACGACCATTTCAGTAAATAAATCCCATCTGTACAGCCCTGTCCCTTGACGGCAGACCATGCATTTGCCCAGCTCAGAGCCCTGGGCCCAGAGCTCCTCCATGCACAGGAAGGCACTAGGCGCCTTTATCTCCAGCTGCCTGGCCTGCAGCTCCTCGGGCGGGCTGGCGCTGGCCAAGCGTCAGGAGCTGTGGAGCTGGGCTTGGTGTTTATGTCTGCCCCAGACAGTGGAGGGTTTATGACGACTTACTGACGCAAGAGCTCCCCAACGCCGCATGCCAGAAATTAATCAGGGGAAGAGGAATTCTTTTTAAGAAACCACTTGGCGGCCACTGCCCTCCCTGAAAGGCTGAGTGTAAGTTGAGCTCTTCCTCCAGGCCCTGCGCCGCCAGGGAGCAGCAACGCACGTGGGACTCACAGGCCACCAGGGTCAGGCTCAGGCAGAGCCCACAGCAGGCCTGGATCAGGGACCCCAGAACCCCAGAACTGGGGTGAAAAGTCCCGCTGCAAGGCCTGCCCCACACACCATGAACCACACCTCCCCACACGCACCTGCCCTCTTTGGGCCCGTGTCACTCCGAAAGGCCTCATTCTGAGAGTCAAAGTGGACCACTGCCAGCTGTGCAGACCCTAAAGAGGTTTTCCTATTGGGAGTAATGGGTGTCCCCCAATCTTTGTCATCTGTTGCTAAAATCCCTTTTTTAAGAGTTGTATTTTAAAGTTTACAATCACTAATCACCAAAGCAAAAAGTTAAAATACACAGGTTTGATCCTGGTGCCTCAAGTCGGTGCGGCAGGGGCTGCGCTGGGGGCCAGGCTGTGCACCCCAGGAGGGCAGATGGGCAGCACCACAGGCCTCTCTCGCTCCCGCTGTGGCCCGTGCGCCTCTCACGCACAGGGCTCCCCTGCTCACTCCCCCTCTCTGTCCGCCTGTGCCCCTGCAGGTAGAGACCACTCAGCAGGTGGGTATCAGCGGGGGAAGGGGGTGGCTGATGTGTGCAAACACCCTACTTTTAATCTGCTTTCAGAAACGATGTCAGAATGATTCTGAAATTTCAAACGTGGAAGGATGCAGGGTATTTGTATTTGTCGAAAAGGGCATGAGTCTGACAATGTTGACAAAGTGGCCAGACACTCTGGGACAGGTTCTAGGCTTTAGATAGTTCCAGATTCCTAAGATGATGACAGTAGCTGAAATCCTGGGCACCACTGGGCCCAGGGCGACATGCCTGTCTCATGGAATCCCCTTAGCAGGTGAAGCCTCTCATGGCCTCATCCTGAAGAGAAGGAAACCAAGCCCAGAGGGAGGGTCTCTGCTCACCTGGGGAGGGGCTGGGATCCGGGGCCAGGAAGTCCTCTTGCAGAGGCAGTCCATGAAGAGCAAAGGGGAGAAACAGAGGCAGGACACCATGAATGGCCCCAAGTGGCCCGACCGCAGGCTTTCCACGGCCGTAGAGCCACGGGGCCCAGACTCCTAATCCTGCTTGCCCACCTGTCAACCAGCATAACTTCCGTCTCACTTCATGATCCTTCTGGCTGTGAGGAGGACGCTGAGAAGGGGCATATGGAATGGGTGCTCCAGCCACGCCAAGATTTGCTGGTGTCACCCTCTGACTCAAAAAGAATGCGCACAGCTGTGGGACAGTATGTCCGCAGTGCCGTGGTCAAGGGGGCGCTGCCTCCTCCATCGCTAACTAAGGACCTGAACCCTTGTTCCAAAGGCCTGAACAAGGACGACTGGCGACCCCAGCCAGCTGCCTGGAAACAGGCCTCGGTACTCATCCCGAGCATCCAAGGCTGCAGAAGGCCGCAGGGAAAGTGTAGCTAAGCAGGAACGCCTGAGTGCTGCCCTCGGTGACAGCCATCCCCTCCCCCCACTCCAACAATCTACTTTCCATCACCAAGTGGAAACAGACGGCCATTAACCCTGGGGAGTGGCAAGTGTTTACAAGTCCGCCAGCCTTCACACTGAGTTTGTTTTGTTATCTCTAAAGCAGACGCAGATTCCAGAAAACTATCTTACTGCAATGCTCAGATGGTCTTCTGGACATAAGGCCTCACCTCCTGTGGAGGGGGGTGGGGAACTGGCTTCCTTAAAAGTAATCAATCTGTAATTCAATATGTAAATAAAATTTTATTTATTTTTAAATGATGTAAATTAGCGCTCATATGAATAAAATGTACTTCTAAATGCAACAGAACAAACAAGGTATTTATAACCTGACCCTATTATATGAAATGCATCAGTTACAAAACAGAAAAGGTAAATTTTAATGTGGAAAAATAGTCCCCCTCCACAGCACTCCCCTCAGCAAAAAAAAAAAAAAAAAAAAAAAAAAAAATCATTAAAAAAAAAGAGCTGTCTTACACTCCCACCCCCAAGGATAAAACTGTGCTGGCTTGTGGCTTCCTTCCAAATGTTTTGGCCTTGGCTTCCACTTGAACGTGAGGATCACGGAATCTCAGAGTGGGTCGGAACGAAGATATCATTTAATACAGCCTGCTGGCTCCATGCACGGTGAAAATGAGGCCAAGAGAGACCAAGTGGCTCACTCGAGCTCTGCTCTGTCCGGAGGGAAACCCGATGCTGGCATGGTCATGACATTAAAGGCATTAAAAGCAAAATCCTACAAATTCTTTCTCAAGCCAAATCCAGAATGAATTCTTCATTTTTATTGGGGGGAAAAACAACTTGGCAAAACCCAGGTGGGGAGGGGCCGGCGAGGGCGGGGGGCAGGAAGTGCTCCACAAGTGCCCCATGCACTCAGATCTGGGAGATTTTACCACTTAGAAGGTGTGACATAAATCGCCTCATAAAATACCTGAATAAAAGTGCTATACGAGCAGCTCAAGGCTGAAGATGAATTTCAGTTGCTTTAAAATATGCCCAGCAGTTATGTCACCGCAACATAAAGGGCAATACCAGCCCGCAGTCCCCTGGAAACTGAAATAAGAATGAACGAGGACAACGGCAGACAAGCCTCTCCATCAGACACTGGGAACGCGCTACTAGCATGGACAGGTAACCCTCATGTGCCACCCTGCCCACAGAAGACCAGCTGCTATCCCACTAACCCCTCAGCCAAGGCCAAGGAGGCCTCGCTGACATACACAACATATGCACACACCACGAAGGCTTCAGAACCAGACAGCCACCAAGGCAGCGAGGACTGGAGGGGACAAAAATGTGAGAGGAAGAGATCGAGGGAAGTGCGTATGTGAGCTCGTGTCCCCCCACCCCAGAGGTGTGTGCTGACATACAAGCAGACCCCGGGGAAAGGAAATGGGGTCAAGAGCCTGCCAAGGTGGAGGGGTTCTGTAGACAACCGACGTCACAGCTGGCGTGCTTTCATACCAGAAGGAAGGACGAGGAGCACTAGCTGGCCCTCACAGACACTGAAATCAGACATTTCATAAAAATAAAATGGTTATTCCAACAAGAAACTGTAAAATTCTAAATCTGTATGGACTTAAAATAGCTTCAAAATATTCAAAAGCAACGGACAGAACTAACAGGAGGAAGGATACTAACCTGTGATTACAGCAGGGGTTTAAGTACCACTCCTGGCAACTGGCAGGAAAAGGAGGCTGCAGACCAGTAGAGTCGGGGGCGAGCACCGGAAGCAGCGAGCTTGACACGACTCGGAGGACAAGTCTTACCTGGCGTACTCTCTGCCTGTGTACATTAAACTGTACAAAATCGACCATAAGGAGGCAAAGCAAAACTCAAGGAATTTTCAAAAACTGAAATTATATACAGTAAATTCAGCAACCAAAGTGAATTTAAACCAGAAATCAATAACAAAAGCAAGATATTCAGAAATTCACAAACAGGTGAAATGAAGAAATACTTTCGGAGATAACCTCTGGGTCACAGAAGAAATCCAAAAGGAAACCAGATATTATTCCAAGCTGAATTACTAATGAAAAATGACACACTTGTGCAATCCAACTAAAGCCATACATAGGTTAAAATCAAAGACTTAAGTCCTTGTAGTACAAAAGAAGAATGTCTGAAAAAAAAAATAAATTCAATGACCTAAATATTTCACTTAGTTTAAAAAAAGCAAAGTAAATCCAAAGATAAAAGGAAGCAACAGCAATCCCATAGAGATAACCAAGAAAACCAAACATGGCAGCTGAAATATATTAAAATCCTAAGCAAACACAATGAAGGAAAAAAGAGAAAGAACAAGTAAACAATATAAAGAATGAAAAAGGAGATGTCACTTCAAATCCTACAAACATTGCAAAGATGATGCAAAGGTATTTGAACAAGTTTATATCAATACATTTGAAAATTTAGATGGAATAAAAAAAAATTCTAAGGAAAACCAAACACATTAAAACTCACACAAGAGGGGTGCCTGGGTGGCGCAGTCAGTTGCGAGTCCAACTCTTGGTTTCAGCTTGGGTTGTGATCTCAGGGTCCTGGGATGGAGCCCTGCAGCAGGCTCCCTGCTCAGCATGGAGTCTGCTTGATATGCTAAAAAAAAAAAAAAAAAAAAAAACTGACACAAGAAAAAACAGAAAATCTGAATAGTCCTGCATCTGTGGAGGGTGCGATTTACAAAGAAAACAGGCTCCAAGTCAGAGAAAACTCCAAATTCTTCCAAATATCTAAGGAAGAAATAACATCAATCTTACATAAACTCTTCAAGAGAATTTGACAGCGGTCAGCAAACTGTGGTCTACTGACCAAGTACAATCTGTGGCCTGATTTTGTACCATCTGTTAAGAAAGACTGGTTTTCACCTCTTCAAATGACTGTTTAAAAAAATTTAAAGAAGAAGAAAAATATGCAACAGAAGCCATATATGGTCCACAAACCCTAAAATATTTACCATCTGACTCTTTGAAGGGAAACTCGGTCCACCCCAGGATTAGACACAGAGGAACAAGCCCCCCACACTTAAGTGGTGGCACAGCCTGGATGTCAAAACCCGACAAGGTTATTTCAAGAAAAGAAAATCACAGCTCAATCCCACTCACGAATTTGGATGAACGAAATTAAGCCAAATACAAGCAAAACAAATCCAGTAGTATATAAGGAGAGTAATATATTAAAATCAAGTTGGATTTACTAATACAGGCAAGGCGTAGCATTCAAAAATCAACTGAGAAAATTCATCACATGAATCAAAGGAGAAAAATCATGATTAATAAATGCAAAAAAATCCGATATATTGAGCTAAATCAAATCAAAGTGCCATTCTGTAAAGAAGATTGAATGTTTGCAATGTAATATGGTTCAACTTAATATTTTAACACCTACTTCTGAGAAAAACTAAGCAACCCTGAGAACAGAAGAGAAATGCATTAATGTGATAAAACCTACTTACACAAACCTACAGCAAATTTTGCACATAGTGATGATATGTTGAAAATTCTTCCCTTGATTTTTGACCAAGACAGACACATCCACTATCACCAATTCTGTTTAACATTTGTGTGAAGGCCCTAGACAATGCAACAAGAAAAGGACAAAATGCTTAAAAATGAGCAAAGAATAAAACATTCGCTACCCACAGACAGTAGACCTAAAAAGCCCAAAAGAACCTACAGATAAACCAGTATAATATGAAGCAAACTCTGCAAGTGGTCTACAGACAGGTGGCTATACAAAAATTAATTATATTTCTAAATACACACACACACAAAATAAAATTTTAAAAACAAACCAGCATCAAAAAAAAAAAGTAGAAATAAATCTAACAAAAGAAATGAAAGACCTCTACACTGGAAGCTACAAAATGTGACTGAAGAAATTAAGGAAGACCCAAATAAATAAAAAGATACATCGTATTCATGGACTGGAAGATTTGAAACGAACTGATCTTAAGGCAAATCAATCTAATCCCAAAGGAGATACCAGAAGGTATTCTGCTGACACTGAAAAGCTGATTTTAAGTCATAAGGAAATGCAAAGGGTTAAGAAGAACCAAGACAAGCTTTAAAATGGTCAGAAGTTGGAAGAGCCACATGACCAGATATGAGGACTAATTTCAAAGCTACGGTTAGTAAGAGATGCTGTGCCGGCACACACGGACAAACAGACCAAAAGACCAGAACAGAGTCCAGACACAGACCTGCATGCATACAGATACCTCACTGAGGACCAGGGGGCACTGCAGAGAAGTGCAGAAAGGATGAATCTTTTAAATCAATCTTTTGGGCCAAATGAATATCCAAATCGGAAAAGTGAGTTTCAATTCCTACCTCACATCATGTTCTTTTTAAAAATCAATTCCAGGTGGACTGTAAATCTAAATGTGAGTGGTAGAACAACGAAGTTTCTAGAAAATAATATAGAGTATCTCCATGACCTTCAAGTAGGCATAAATAAAACCACAAATAAAGTGGGCTATGTTAAAATTAAGAACATCTGTTCATCAAAAAAAATCATTAAGGGAGAAAATAACTAGCAAAGAACTCATTTCTCATCTATATAAATGACTCTTACAAACCAGTCAGAACAATAAAGACAACCCATTTTTTAAAATGAGCAAAAGACTTGAACAGGCGCTTCCCCAGAGAGGGCATCCAGCTGTCCGGTGCACACACGGAGCGGTGCCCTCGGCAATCAGGAGCACGGCGGCTCACGCGGGCATTAGGAAGGACAATACCAGGCATCGTCGAGCTCAGGGGCCCATGGGCCTCTCTGAGTGTAAATGGGTACAATCAGCTGGAAAAACTGATTGGCACACACTTATCTTATCAAAAGAAAAACACACGTGGACCAATAGCCGTACCCGAGAATGCTGTGGGAGCATTCCGGGAAGAGCCCCAAACTGGAAACCCCCCGTAAGTCATCCACAGCTGAACGCACGCACTGTAGCGTGTTCATGCTAGGGAACATTCTACACCCACAGAAATGAACCGCGATTTGAAGCCACAACCTCCAGACATCTCACAAACATACTGGTGAGTGGAAGAAGAAAAACAAGAAGAGTCAACGTTTTATGACTGTGTTAATATAAAGTTTAAAAACAGGAAAAACTAATCCAAGGTGTCAGAAGCGAGGGGGGGGGGGGGGGGAGTGGCAGTGACCAAGAGGGGGCACAGAAGGGGCTTCTGGGGTGCTGGACTGCTCCATTTCTTGGTGGGCATGGCAGTTACAAGTGTCTTCCTTCTGTGGGACTCCACCCAGCTAAGCATCCTAGCTTTGTGCTCCTTTCAAGACGCCTGGGACACTCCAGTGAGACGCTCACGCGGGACAGGCACTCTGGAGGGGGCAGCACGCTCACAGAAGCCGCAGTGGGAAGATCAGAAACAAAGTCACATCTGCCAACAATGACCTCTCAAGTGCATGACATTTTGTCCACGTATAACCATAAAAAAAAAAGAATAAGGAAACTTTCTGGCTCATTTACCACAAAGGAAAAAATATAAATCCTGGCATGTCTAAGGTATACCACCATGCACGCACCAGGGGAGCCAGAGAAGATCTACAAATTCATTTTTTTTCCTTAGCTCGGATTTTATCAGGGGACTGTATCACAGCCTGAGCAGAGGGAGCCCCCACCCCCGTGCATGGCACCCACGACCCCCTGCACCATCCCCCCGGCTAGGAACCTCTGCCTGGCCGTGTGGCACCGGGCACGGTTCGCCAGCCGGTGCTCGACACGGCGCTTGCGCATCGTGTCCCCTCAGGCTCCTCCCCACCGTGACAGTGTCTCAGACCGTCCTTGCGGGCGACGGCCCTGACGGTATGGGGGACGGGGCAGGTGTCCGCCAGGACACGGCTCTTACCGGACGCCGAGGCTCCCCTCATGCTTAGGTGAGGGAGGGAGACTGCACGAACAAAGCGCTGTTCTCTTCACACACATTCGTTTGATGCCCATGGCCCCCCGTCAAGCCACCGTCAGCCCCCCGTGGCCCCGAACAGCCGCTGGCTGCCACACAAACGGCCGGCCTCTGAAGACCACGGCACCAGGTGGCTGGGCCTCAGCCGCCCGCGTGATGCACACTTGGGCTGCAGGGAGCAGGCGGCAGCCGCGGGGCCCACACGGACCCCCACGGACCCGCACGGACCCCCACAGACCCGCACGGACCCCCACGTACATGCACGGACCCCCACAGACCCGCACGGACCCCCACGTACATGCACAGACCCCCACGGATGCCCACGGACCCGCATGGACCCCCACAGACCCGCACGGACGCCCATGGACCCCCACGGACATGCACGGACCCCCACAGGCCCCCACGGACCCCCACGGACCCGCACAGACCCCCACAGCCCTGCACAGACGCCCACAAACCCACACGGACTCCCATGTACATGCACAGACCCCCATGGATGCCCACGGACCCCCACGTACACACACGGACCCCCACGGACCCACAAGGGCACCCACGGTGCAGAGCTGCTCTGTCAACAGAAAATCCCACCTGAAGCCACTTACCTCTTGGATCACAGGAGGAAATCGGGACGCAAGCGAGGCAACAAAGCAAGGCCTAAATTTGGCAGAAAAGGAGGAAGGATCAAAGGCTTCCATCTTCATCAGGCCTTGTGGCGACAAGTGAGCGAGCCCGTCAGGCAGCCGCAGCCCGGGCTGTCGCTCCTGTCCCCTCCTCAGAGCTCCCGACGGGCATCCAGCAAGAAGGATGAATGAACAGGGCCCACACCGCCCGGAGCCAGCTCCCGCTCCCTACAGACCGACGGCGACGGAGGAGCCAGGCTGCACCCCCGTGGCCCCGGCTGCATGTGAGCATGCTTTCCAGGAACAGCGCGAGCCGCCACGAGGACCGTTCAGGCCGATGGCTGCAGACCCGGCCCCGTGGGAGCCATCACAGCCTGGACCCAGCCCGGGCTTGGGACAAGGGCCGAACAAGGACAAGGAACGCTGGCTCGGTTTTGTACACTGCTATCCCAGCGGAGGGAAAAGAAAACAAGAAAGGGGAGGGAACCCCTCTGATGTCTAATCCCAGGGGCCTGGCTTAGAGAAAGATCCAGAAATGGGTCTGAGTAGAGGCTGGCACTCAGGGATGGCCTTGAAGGAAGGTGCGGCTCAGCCCCACCCACCAGCCGGCGCCAGGCTGCTCACAGACAAGAGAGGATTCCAGAAGGAGCAGAGGGAAATCTCTGTGCTCGGATGGGTGCTCCAGGCCACCAGCCGCATCCGTCCCACCTCCGTCCCCAAGAGAACTGCTCTGCGACCTTCCAGGGCTCCTCCCTTGAAGCCCAAAGCTGATGCATCCCGAGGCCTGCTGCCTCTCCTCCTCGCCCCCCTCCCCTCCCTCCGCAGGGCCAGGCAGCCTCCCCTGTCACCCTCTCCTCTGACCTGAGCCTAACCTGGGCCCCTGCTTCCCTTCACTCAAGAGGTACCTGAAACTCTTTCTACAGGAAGCCTTTTCCAACCTGGGCAGAGCGCGCTAAAATCTGTGTGATTCCAACCTGGGTCTGATCCTCAGCTTACAGCACCCTGCCCCCAAGTGCAGACACTGGACAGCCTGGCCTAGTGCTGCTGAGTAACTAACCCATCCAAAGTCTACTCACGCTTGTCTTGTAAATCCAGAACTAGAAGCTGATGTTCTAAATTCACCTATCACTGTATAAAAATGTGAGCAAGTGAACGCCTGTCCTTTCTCTTGGGCAGCTTTCTAAATGTGCTGCAGTTGCCACGGGATGTGTATGGACTTCGAGGTACCTACTCCCAGAGAGAGACCACCATATTCAATGAGCTTCTCAGCTCAGTCAATCCAGAAGATTCCCTAAGCATCCAAGGCAAAAGAGATGCAACCACAGAGAACATTTCAAAAGCCACAGGTGGAAGGTTCTGGAGCAGGATTCTTGGGCCACACAAGGCATGGCCCGTGCCTCGCAGCTCATGCCCCATGCCCCCAGCTCATGCCCCAAACCCGAGCTTGGTTTCAGCTTCCCAGTGATAGTTTTGTTTCCAACAAGAACAAGTGTGTAGAATTGACTTGAAAGGTTTCCCAAAAAATTGTGAAGGCATAGGAAACCTGTATTTAACAAAAATCTGTAAAACTGTGGTTTAGTTTACATAAAATCAGAAAATACAGAACCTGGCTTTGTAGAAAACAATGGTAAAGATGTTATCTTGGTTAGTGATTTCAAGCAATGTCTCAAATGAATCTAGGAACTCAGGCATGAACTACCTGTCTGCTCCTGTCCAGGTGAACACTGGCTGCCCTCTTGGATCCAAACTCCTCCAGGTAAGAATGAGGATGACCGTCCAAACAAGTTTGGCAGGCCAGGCCCAGGTGATAACTGAATGTCTACCCCCTTTCTGCTGTAAAGGGTCTGGTTTTGACTGTAAATACAGGAAGCCTACCCCCAGTGCCATAGTGGAGGCCCCTCCAGGGAGAAAGAACAAGATCACCTACCCATCTGCCACCGTGCCGCCCTCTTTGAAACCACGAAGCAGGCGCTGGCCTGGAAACAAAAACCAAAGCCAGGGGCCTTTCTGAAGGGCCAGGGCCTGGTCCGAGGCAGCATGGCCCCACCATCAAGGACGACCAGGCCAGGCCAACAAACCCCACTGACATTCTTCCTGCAGAGGTGGCATGGTCGGCACCCAGAGCTGTCTCTGCCCGTGGCTCACCCAGCCCCTCCCCTTGCCCATCCCCCAGGGGAAGCCCAAATATTTCAGAACTGGAAATTTTTGAGAAATGCTAAAATGATATTCTTTCAGGCAGTTTAAGCAAGTCAAGAAAGACACTAGTTGCTCTTTTCTCCTCATAGACAGTCCTGATGTTTGAAATAACATCCGTTGGCCAGAGCAGACTACTCCCTTAGCATGACACACACAGCCCAGAGTCCCCCGAAACCTACTAGGAAAGGATTCCAAATGCCACCTCCTTAGGAGCTATGACTGCTGAGGCTGTACCCACGCAAACTGGTCTCCAAATCCTCACATAACAGGAGCCACGTACGATCAGAAGACAGAGGAAACCTACAAACACAAACACCCCAGCTGGTGGTTCTCCTGCACCAAGTCCTGCGGCCTCTCGGAGAGCTCAGGGAAAGCCCAGCCAAGGGCAAAGAAAGGCACGTCTACATCAGCCAGGGCCGCCAGGCTGCGTGAGTCTGATCCCCACAGAGGTGCCAGCCAATGCCCAGGATGGGTCATGAAGAGGCTGGGAACCTGCAAGAGGGGGAAGCCCCCCTGCCCCCCAGTGTCTTCCTCTCCAGCAGCGCTGAGCTAGGACGGTCTCTGCAGCTGTCCAGGACATGCGGTGTCCAGGCTCCGGGCAGTGGCTTGTCACCTGCCAGGCGCTGCCACCCCCTCACATCCAGGACACCCCCAGCCCTGCCAAGAACCGGGGCTGGACCGGCCACAGAGAGGCTGACCTGTGCCCCTCACGTGCTCGTGTGGACACAGTCCCACCTACCCTTCCACGCTGCTAGGAGAAACAATGTCATACAAGGTGCTCCTGATGGCTGGGGAGGAACAGAAGGGACCAATCACAGAAAGATGTCAGAGCAGACAGACAGTTTGTTCCCAGTGAGAATCTCTGCTTCCCATGTGTTCAGCTCCCCCAATGCCTTCTCAAACTTTCTAAAAACTCTTTCTGTCTACCAGTACCGAAGAAAGAATCAATTAACCCCACCTTGCCCCGCTCCCCTGATCCTGTCTGTGAGACGGCACTGAAGCAGCCGGCGCCATGGGGGCACACGCGGGGGACCCGGGATGAAGAGCGCCTCCCTTGCGTGGCCACGAGGCCACCGCAGGCATTCAGGCGAAGACAGCACTGGGCCCCACAGCTTTTCAAGCACAAAAGAATGGCGAGCAGGTTTGCATTCTGTATATCAGACCATGGTGGGGAGATGGGGCTTTCGAATCAGCCAGGCAGCCCTGGTCTGGGTTAAATCAACATGAGCTAAACACGAGGAGCGTCGAGAAGTCTGCACACGCTGCTGTACTCCGAAGGGAGAATTTCTGCTCCACGCGCCCACACCGCAGCGGTGCGAGCGGGTTAGAAAGGGCTCTTCATACAGTGTCTAGAAAACCTCCGTGAGCTGACAGCAGACCCATGGAATTCTCTGGGACTCCAACAGCATTTCACAGATCCCACTGAACCAACAAGTCGATAAGAAACACAGTTTTAATAAAAGGCCAATTTCTACAAAGGATTTCCTAGGAAAATTCGTATCCATTTTGAAAGGAATAAACTGTGGCCACAAATGCAAACAAATCACAACAGAATCTTCAGCTCCTACAATGCAAGGTTTCCTCTGGGCTTCAGCCCTCAACAACCAGGTCTTACAGAGCGACCTTCTAACACATGGCCGAAGAGTTAAAGATTGTCAAAAGTGAACAGCTGCCACCAACCGCAAAAGTTCCCCGGGAAAGGCTCAGCAAGGACAAGGAATCCTCAACACATGGACAGTGGGCACTGAGAGGAGGAGCTCCTCTGGGCTGTGGAAGGTAGTTCTGTGCGAAAACACTCCCCCATTAGAGACGAACACATACTTAACATCAAGGGGCTTAAACGAACCTTCCATACTTCTTTACAAATGCTATCTGAAATGGAACAAGTAAATATAAGACAACTATGTATTTTATTTTAAAAACCGTATCATTTTTCAGCAAGCCTCACCTACTACCTTTCAAAAGGAAGCACTATTAGCAAAAGTGAGGAAATGGTTGTAACATGGCACGATGGTTTTCACATTAAAATCCCCAAAGCTCTGAAGTTGCATTTCAGCACGGAATGTTCCAAGTCAGGATCATCGCACTCAAGGGACAGCAGCAGAACACTGGGCGGAGGAGGGGGTGATAAGGACCAAGGGTGACAGGGAGCCTGAAGTCCAACAGGGCAAAGGCCACCCTAGAACATCTGGGTTTACGACCCTAAAAGATGACCCAAGCCTCGAACCCAGTGCAGCCTTCCTGGGGAGCAGCCGCCTCGCTCCCCGCCCTGCGTGGGCTGCTCGCCCCAGGACCAAGCTCCCATCAGCTGGTGCCCTCGATCCGCGAGAGGCACAATTTATCTTTCCTATTTGTGTTCTAGAAAGGGGAATGAAAGGAGGGGCCAATATGGAACTAACATAAGGCTTCTTTTCATCATACACTGCTTATCACTCCTTAAAAGCCAATATGCCCAGTATCTTACTAAGTGGCTAAGAGCAAACCGATTTAAAAACACAAAGCCAGATATGCTCCTAAAAGTTTGATTTTTAGATTTAATTTTTTCTTAATCGTTATTTTCCTAAAAGTGACTACTTTTTATCATGTTCTCATGAAATAAGCAAATAAAAGACTCTTAAGTAGAAACAAAATGAAAAGTTTGAACTCAAATCTCCCAAATTAACCAGGTCTGCCAATCACCCAGTCAGCTTCCAGTCCAAGAATTGGCAAAGAGAAGTTCAGAGTAAGTCCAGAAATATTCCCAAGTCACATGGCAAGCGGCACCAAAGCAACCACGGAAACAACGCTCATTTAAAACAATGGAACACCAAGCGTGTGTCCCAGGAGAGGGCACAGCACAAAGGAGCAGGAGACTCAGACCCACAACCCCTTCTCGGCACCTACAGGGTCTTGGAACCAAGGGAATTAGAACCATGTCACCCGTCCTACCCCAGAGCCAGTACCCCACACCTACCTCTCTGCTTGTAGTCTCCCTCTCCGCCACGCCAAGCTCCCACCTCCAGGCCCCTGGGCCCAGCCCCCAGTGCCCCACCTGGGCAAGTGAGCTCCTGCCCTGCTTTCTGACCTGGCTTCCCTGTCCTGACCTCACA
Organism: Ursus maritimus; assembly: GCF_017311325.1. Lineage (NCBI taxonomy): Eukaryota > Metazoa > Chordata > Mammalia > Carnivora > Ursidae > Ursus > Ursus maritimus. The sequence goes on along the minus strand of NW_024423343.1, from coordinate 2,303,075 downwards.
CATCCCTTCGCGGGATGGGGCATGCCCCCGCCCACCTCCTCTCATCCCATGAACCACACTACAGGGCCTGGAAGCTCCAAGCAGGTCAGCTGGATCACCTCCGGACACAGTCCAGTGCACCCAGCGTCTGCCAGCACAGGGCACACACACCCCCCAAGGGCAGGGAACCAATTCTTGTTCCAGGCTGGCCTCCAATTAGCTGCCTGACATGAAGCTACGCACCCGGCAGCAGTCAGCACCGGTTTCCTCATCTACAAAACAGGAATCATGGTGTGCTAGCCCGCTTCACAGGGTCATCATGCAACCCAAATGCGACAGGTGCAAACCATGACTCAGAACGAGCATGCTGTTCACTCTGGCATCCTGAGTGCACGGCGCCTCTTGGCTTGGAGCCAACATGGATCTGTCACTATTACAAGTTTTCAACATCTACAGTTAAGCAGAGCCCAGCCTACGTCTGGAGGTGGCCGCACATCTCCACACCTGTCCGCGGCGGACCTGCCCCCGCCGCCGGGCGCGTCAATGAAGGCCTTTCTGTTCCACTGCCGCGCTATGCTCAATGGCTTCTAATCATTCTCGCACTGGGTTTTCTATGTCAAATACACACTGCGAGTTCATTCTTAAATTTCAATATCATTAATCATCCAACATTCAGCATCTCAGAACTCAGAAATTTGCATTTCTACAATGGTGGCTTTGAAAAAAAGGACATAAATGCAAATGTTCCACATACTGTATAAGAATTTTCAGAGAATTGCCAAAACAAACCATCAATGCTCCATTGACAGTGAATTTTCCAAGCTCTTCATAACGACTGAGTATTCGTGATTTTTAAAAGACAAAACACAATTTGAGGATTAAAAAAAAGGAAAAAAAAAGTAGGTTGAAAAAGAAGTCGTTATGTCTCCATCATTTCCAGAACAAACCTTGACTGATTGAGATCGCAGATAATGACAGCATGGGGGACCGGGATGGTGACGGTTCAAGAGCTGCAAATGTTCTCGCGCCGGGCGCTCCGAGAACGCCTGGCGGGCCTCCGCAGCAGACGGGAGCCACACCGGGCTCTTCGGAAGGCGTTCCTATAGACGGCAGGCAAATGCAAGAGGCGCGAGTATCTTCCATCCAAACCTCAGCTGGAGCCGGGGAGGCAATTCCTGCCTGCCCCCCACCCCTCCCCCGAAACACTTGCATTAGGCAGGGCGTTGGGACCTGGTCTACTACTCCCCCAGCGCCCCCAGCCCGTGTCCTCGGGGCTCAGTCTTGCAGCCCCCCCCCCCCGAACTACCCCCCAGCCTGCCCCCATCCATCAGCCACTGGGGGCTCCCTCACACCTTCCCAGAAGGTCCTGAAGCAGCTGGCCTGCAGCTATCACTGGCTGCTCCCGTCCTCTGGCGGCCAAGAACCCAGGCTCTGTCCCCTCACCTAAGCTGCAGGACTCCGGCCGGCCAGCTGCACCTGCTGGCTGCACAGCGTACCCCTCCTGACAGCCTGAGCCGGGGCCTGCCCAGGCCTCGTGCAAGGCCACTCCCGGCTCCCCAGTTCTCCTTCCGCCACTTGCGGCCCAGACCCTTGCTCGGGGTCCACAGCCCGCCTGCACCAGCAGCTCCAAACCAATGTCTTCCCTGTGTTAATGACATGTCCTCAAAATTCATTTCCTCCCCCTTAAAACTGTGGAATATTCCTGAGACATTCAATCACTGCAAAGCATGATTTAAATGACATACAAATGTTCCTTTCTGAGACAATTTCTATATTAAAACATAACAACCTTGGCAGCCAAACTGAAACAAACAGACTCAGGGTCAAACAGAGGAAGAGCAGAGCGTCCAGACGAAGGAAGCCCGGAGCCCCAGCTCAGCCTAGCCAGAGGCGCAGCCTTGCCCCAGGAGACTTCCAGGGTTCAAACTCTACGACGGTTTGAAGAAATCAGACTATGTCGAAACTCACTAATCACTAAGTTATTGTTAACACAGACTTTTTAGCTGCTTTTATGTGCATGGGCTATTTCACACTGAACAAAATATTAAGAAATCAGAGAAGGTCCAAACTGAAATACTGATCTTAAATACACAAGTTTTCCTCAAAATAGTTCTCCTGCTTTTAACTCAACACCATACACCCTCTCACAAAGATACAGGGAGAGATAGGACACTTGAGTGACTCCACTCCAGGCCAGCTCAACCGGTTTTCCAGCAAGAACACGGTTTGGAAGACCACACACAAGTCCTCACACGAGTCCTCGAGACTCCACTGCGGGCTCTCTGGGATTTACAAGGAGGGCAGAGGAAGAAGGGAGCCTTTGCTTGTCCTGCTAGGAGGTCCACACGCGTGTCCATCCTCCATCAGTCTTGTACCGGGGACGTCCCTCCAGAGCAAGACGCCCTATGTCCCAATAGGCCCATCTTGACCTGTTTCGGCACATCCCCAGCGGGGAAAAGTTTAGAGTGCTGGGTTAGGCAAGAAGCCTAATATTTCAGTACCTGCTCTCATTCTTCTTACTATCCAAGAGGAGTTCTCGTAGGCTGGATTACCCAGGCCTTTCCCCAGGCTGCTCACATCATTAGGAATAGTTATTCAGAGCAATAAAACCCCAACAGCTAACAGTTTTACGTCAGAGAACCAGGGCCTGGCTCTGGCAAAGTTCAGAAAGCACAGCAATAAAATCATAATGCATACCTCACCCAACACCAGAGGGAGTTTTAAAGAAAAACAGGGAAGAGAAAAATTATACGCATCAAACAAAAAGGTCATTTTATCATCTGGGTAAAGCCAACTTACGCTGCCAAGTACGAGAGGAGGGACCACACGGAACTGGGCTCTCCCCAGCCTGGCGGGGTGCACCGCACGGCCCCACGGGAGCATGGCAGAGCAGGGACAGCCAGGAGACAAGGAGACAAGGAAAGCAGGCACCCAGCCAGGGACACTGAAAACTGCACGAGCGAACAGTGCTGGCACACAAACAGGACTCGTCCCCTTGGTTCGAGAAAAGTGACAAAGGACACCTACAAGTTTCCCATTCAAAAGAGCAAACTGAACAACTATTACTTCCCTTCCTCCCAGAAATCCACTAAAAATGACATAAATAAAAAAATGGAAGGATTTATGGTAAAACTAGACAATGGGAAAATGGCAGCATCAACAGACAAAAATTTGGGGGAACTTCCTAGAAAATACAAATCCCAGGGGATCGAAGTGATGGGAAACCAACCACTAGCAAGCAGCCCCTCACCTGGGGGGGCCGTGGCCTCAGGAAGGAAGGCGAGCCACAGCTCAGCCGGACTCACAGCCCGCCATGGGGCCAGAAGGCAGCAGCCGGGCCGCTGAGGGGCCACAGGTGTGCCCGTCTGTGTGGGGCTGCTCTGGGGGGAGGGCAGGTCCCTGAGGAGACCCATGCGCAGGGAGAAGGGGGAACGCCCGGGGGCTTCAGGCCCACCACACGCCATGACACACGTCCATACCGACACAGCACGGGTGAGGCTCGGGCTCATAAGGCGACGGCAGCCCCATGCCAGCTCCCCACCTCTGGAGACTCTGACCCACTGAGAGGGACAGAGACGGCAGGGGTCAGCGTGGGGAAAAACACACAGTCAGCTAGGACGGCGACCGCAACAAACATCAGTGGGCAAATCCGCCACATAAAAGGCAAAGGCTCTCGGAAAGACAACCTGGAAGGTTAAGTTGAGTGTGTGGAGACACGCTGATCAGCTAAAGAAGCCAAGGGCAAGACTGCTTTTAAAAGACATAATAAACTTTTGGGCAAAGAAACATTAAATGAAGAAAAATTCTATATATTCTGTTAAGAGGACTGAGCTACCAAGAGATACAGTCATCAATTTTTAAGTGCAGAAAAACACACTGAAATATATAAAGCAGAAAATGATCAGTCATGTGAAAAGAATATTGCACGTTTTTGTAGAAATCAGGCACAAAACAGACGAGACTGACTTCCGTGAGTCAGTGCAGCTAGTGTGTGCAGGTCAACAACACAGAGAAGACACGCGTGTAAGTACACGGTATCTGTGAATAAGGAAACTCTGTGCACATATAGACTTCTTCAGACACGAAAACAGGAACAAAAGAGCATTCTTCCCAAATGTGTGGGTGGCATGGACCACATTTGGCTACGTCTATACAAAAACGTGCACTCCTGTGTGCACAGTGATGTAAATTCAAACCACCATTTTCCCCTTGCACACTGACAACAACGAAATGGACTGCATCCACCCAGCGCTGGGGCAAACGGAGAAAATTCTGTACGCTCATAACCTGTAACTGAGAAGGTAAATTGAGACCGTTTCTGGAGCAACGTGAGAGTGGACCTGACGTTCATGCCCCCTAACCCAGGAATTCTACTTCCTGGAATTGGTCCAACGGAGATACTTGCAGAAGTGTGTGTACAGAACAGGAACAGTGACTGTTGGATGCCGATTGGGGGCTGTCGTAAACAGTACTGCAACCACATAAACACCCATCTACAAGCTATCAAAAATAAGTGAAATTTATATACGCACCGACATCAAAAGACACTCGTAATACATTACAATGGAAAAAAAACAGAGAACACAGAACCCCACATATGGAATGATAACATTCTATTCCCATGTTTGCACGCACGCCCCTCGATGTTTACACACAGGAACGAGGCACACCCCCCAACTCGACAGCAGCGGCGTGCTCTGAGCGGCAAGGAGAGCTGGGCACCGCTCAGTGTCTACTTAACGCACTTCGATCCAGACTGCTTAATCTTGTTTCATGCTTTGTTATCAATCAATACATGAACAATTTAAATCAATAAAGCTTTCATATCTAAATATAACCAGGAATCCTGCTCTCTGGAGCTTCTGACAACTCTGATCAGAGCCAAAGGAAGGTGTGAGAATGTTCTGGAGCAATCCCAAAGGGAAAGACCCAGACCCTAAACCTCTATCTCCACATTACCGGGCCAGGCCCCGAGGCTCTCTCGCAGAGATGCGGGTGCCACCGGGACGCGTCACCCCTGCCTGAGTTACCCACCACCGCCCCCCCCCCACGTGGATGCAGGACAGAGCTGCTCTCTGAGCACTCGTCAAGACCATGTTGCACTGGAAGAGTCCACAGCGGGCGGCAGACAGTGCTGGTTGTACCCCAGGCAGGTCCCATTAGGCAGGACAAGGCAGCACTCAAGACTTTAACCAGGCATCCGCACTGTGGCTTTGCAAGGAGATGAATGCACGTGCCCGTGGCACCCTTCTGAAACTAAGACCCCACAAATGTGCTTTCTAATCCATTTGGCCACTTACTAGCTCTGTGACCTTAGGCACATCAATTCTTCTCTCCAGATCTGAGCCTTTTAGGGAACTGGGAAGCCCAGGAGCAGGCCAGGATCTTCATGAGGTGCCTAATACAAAGCATGACCCCAGGAGCGACTCCTGTGGCCACCGAGGCAGGTACAGAGGGGGATGCTACCTCTCAGACTCAGCCCAGAGGCCCCATCACAGAAGCACCCCACTCCACAAAGACCCCCCAAAAACAAAGAAACTGAACAAGGAATTAACTTTCCAAGTCAGAGACTGACCTAAACGTCACCTTGCTAAGTACAAGTCTCCTCTCCTGGCATCAATGGAAACCACATGCCACTCTGGCTGTGTGCAAATCAACGCCAAAGACATGACCCCAAACTCCCGAGATGAAGAATCCACAATCTGCCCTGCACTGGGCAGTCACACACCGACCGTGGCCACGCAGTGAGCCAGCGCGGTCACGTGAGCTCAGCTTCTAAAGGAGAGCCCTGCTGTCTGCCAAGAGAGCACCGGGCCTCGCCTTACCTGGATGGCTTTGGGAGCTCATTGCTAGCAGCGTCTACTCCTTTAAGCGGTTCAAAATGGCTCACAAGTTCCACGTAAACGACAGCTCCAAAGAGCCCCCAAGTTCCAGGGACACATACAAGTACAGCCGCAAGGAGTGCTGGCGCGCAGCGGCAGAAACTCCCAGTCTTGCTGACCACGTCTCGCAGGCCGAGTCATCCAAGAGGTGGGCAGGGGTCTTCCACGGGCTCTCAGGAGGTGACCTGCGTGGTTAGAGAAGGAAGAGCAGCGTCAGCGAAGGGGTGAGGGCTCTCGCAGACGGCAACGTCTAACTAGGGAAACAACGTACATGTTCACGCTGATCTATCATGGGTGGAAAAACCATCCTGTGTGGAATCTGTTCTGCTGACCCAAGCCACCTGGGGGTTTTGTTAGTAAACAGGTGTGAAGACACGTCCCAGAGCAGCAGCGCTCAGCCTTGGCACGACCAGCGCCAGCCCACTCCCACCACGCACCCGCCCGGCCCCTCACCCAGACATCCGTCCTTCACGGCGCTGCGGTCCCACAGTCCACACTCGGCTCTGCACGGGCCACTGCCCCCTGAGTAGTTCCCTCCTCACCCCCGCCATGTTTCCGTCTTCATGATTACCACCTTCCCGGCTGATTTCCAGTGTCTGACTCTAACAGTAATCCGTGCTCATAGCGGCTAAGTGTGTCAAGTCAACCACGATGCTGGCACCCAAGGCCAGCACCTGGAAGGTTAGGACCTGTCTCCTTGCTGTTCTTCTCTGCCCTTTGCCCGTGCACACCACCAGCTCTGGGCTGACACTACAGCCGGGAGTGTCCCCACATCACTCAGCACTCCCGGGCACACCGCTGCTCCAAGGCTGCTGCCTAGTCCGTTCGGGGCCGAGACGCCCGCCCCCTCCCTCCGAGAGGCTGCTCCTCCCCACCCCAGTCTGTGATGCACGCCCAGCTCATCAAACCCACTCCCGAGACCAGTCTCCTCCACGGAACACAGCCGCCCGGAGACGAGCACGAGAACTCCTACCAGCAGGGGTTGGCCTGTGTGTGGAGGCATCATGGATGAATTCTCACACCCTCGCCTGTGATCTCACCATCAGAATGTGGAAACAAACTGAGAATGTGGTAACTATGGAAAACCTCCTACTGACCCTGGCTCAAGGCTCCTCTGAGGCCTGTCATCTCCTCCTTTAATGATGGGACAGATTCCTATTCTTGATTAAATTATTCAAGGACCCTTTCTTTGCCTATTGCTTGTACTCAGAGAACCCTAACCAGTCCGTCACGAAAAGGACTGTTGTCCAAAGGCGAGCCATCTCCTGGTTTCCACGACACGTCATCTTTAACTCTGTGATTGATACCCTCACAATCTTGTTCTGTATCTGGTTGTTTCCTTAGGAAACACAGTGACATCTACCTCAAGTTCAGACTTTTCATTCACCCCTTGGCCAGAAAGAAACTCCACTGTCTCAAAGACAATGTAAATAGTTTATTTTGCAAATCTCAGATGGCTCTGTACCCTTCACACGCAGGTCTCAGCTTGGCTGGGTATAAAAATCTGAGAACACAAATACTTCTTCTCCCTTGAAACCTTTAGGCCCGGCCCCACCCTTGGCAGTGCACAAAACCCCACATCTATCTCCTCCCTAGGGGACTTCTGGGGACTGAACTTGGATGATGCCACTACTGCCATTTTCTTCTGTCTGGATTCTGCGAGACTGTTTTTCTTTCATGTTGAAATTCAAAAATGTTGTCAGAAGGTATAAGAGTCTCTTTTCGTTTATTTTGTGCCAAACATGAACCTTTCAATACATACAGGTCTCTTTTCTGCTCAGGAGAATGCTCTTCAATCAGGCCTGGATTACTACTTTGGGGGAACTTGTTCTGGCTTCCTCAGAGACCCCTCTCCTAGCTGGCTGGCGTCCCCCTCAGCCCTGGCCTCTCTCGCCACGGGCACATCTGCTGTTTACTCCACATTCCTGGGCGTCTTCTCAAGTATGTTCTCCACAGCACGGCTATTTTCCACGATATCAGTTTGATTCCTTATGGCCTCTAAGACAGATTTTAACTAAACCTCAGACTCCCCATTTTCAACCGTTTCCCTTTACAACTCAGTCCTTTATCTTCTCCACTCAGCGCACCCCTCTTCCTCACCCGGCCACTGAGCCATGTCTTCTCCCCACTGAGGTCTTCTGAAATGTCTCTTTTCTGACTCTGACTGTGACCACTTTCAGAGGTATATTTGTCTTCTATGTTTCCAGGTATTTCCCTTTTCACCACATTCTGGGAGACCCCATGTGGGGATTTTCTGTTCATTCATCCTCAAATAAGAATAGCTCCGGTCCAGACCTGAGTTTTGCCAAAAGACCGTGTGTACTTGCTCCTACCCCATCCTGTGTCCCTGTAACGCTGGCCAAAATCTGCTTCTCAGAGCTACACCGCTGGCAGCTGAAATGCACAGTCCCCAGCCCAGCGCCCAGCAGGCCCTGACCTAGTACGGTCTTGCCAGACCGACACGGACTCTCTTCCCCACTGCAGATTAAACAGAAAACAGAAGTTTCTGCTATGCTACCATCCATGTGTCTACAAGAACCTCACACTCTGCGAAACTATCCTAAAAATACCAGGGCTTCTGAAAAAAAATAAGGTTGGAGTGGACCATTCAAAACTGCAATTTAATAACCAGGACAGCACAGAGATCAATAACAACACTAATAAAAACATGACCACAGTGTTTGTAAAAAGACACATAAACTTCCTAATAAATAAAAAGTCCTGCAAACGTAGGATTTTACTGCAGCAGCGGTTTTAGAATGGAGAACAAAAGGAAGAAGGGAAGCCTCAGAGTTGTAGAATTGGGGGCGAAATGTTAGGATGGAGAAAACCGTGGGACAGCGCACGTGGCCAAGCAGGAGGCAGAGCCGAGGCGGGAACGCATGCACGCATATGCGAACAGCATGACATTCCTCCGCGGATTATCACGCTCAGTCTGAGAGTCCTTCGTGTGCAAATCCTGTCCCTCACTCACAGAAAGCATCCACGTATAGGAAAAAATCAAGTATGGCCCAGCTCCACCTCCACACTGTGGACTCCTTCTCCCCTCCACCAGCAGCCCGTGGGCTAGCTCGTGTTATGAAAGCGTGTTTTGTCACAGGACAGAATGTATACGAAGTGGTCTCACGTCCTAGGGCTGCTGTAGCACCACACCACAGACCAGGTGGCTTAGAACACCAGAAATTTATGTTCCTGGTTCTGGAGGCATGGGAGTTTCACAAGTCTGCAATCAAGCATCGGCGAGGACATTCACCCTCTGAAACCTGTAGAGAAACCCTTCCTGCCTCTTCCCAGCTTCTGGTGGTTACTGGCAATCTCTGACACTCCTTGGCACACTGCCTGCACCACCACATGGCTTCTCCTTGCATCTCTGCCTTCACACGGCCATGCTCTTCTAAGAACACCAGTCATCCTGGATGAGGGGCTCGACCCACCCAATATCACTTCATCCTAACTAATGACATCTGCAACAACCCTACGTCCAAATAAGGTCTCATTCTGAGGTCCTGGGGGCTCGGACTCTAACGTATCTTCTGGGGGAGGGGGAACACGATGACACAACTCAACTCCTAACACCCGGTATGCACTGCACCGTGAGCTCTTCCTGACTGCGCCCGTACCAGTTTTCCTGACGCCGTATGAACTTGAAGGTTCCAGAAAACAATGTGCCCCCACATCTCACAATCCTCTCATTAGAGCCATACCATGTCTACACAGACCAACGCCTTCTGGACTATCAAGAGCAATGAGGAATACACCAGGAGCACAGAAGCACACGGCTTGAAAAGCAGCTCCATGTGCCACAGAGACAGTTGCCCAGCATCCTGGCGGGTTCAGAGGGTGACACTACAAGTCCCAGGAGATGGTGGGGAAGGAGGGTTTCCTTTGTGCTCTCAGGTGAACCACTGACCCCATCATTCGGCCCGGTTTCTCTGGCTTCGGCCACACCGAGTCTATCAGCAGACTCTGTGCCCCAGGTCTTGAAATGACCCCAGAGAGGCCTTACCACAAATGTCCAGCCAGCTGCTGGCTCGCAGGACAGCAGAATGCCCAAGAGCACAAGCACGAAAGCCAAAACTGCCAGGGTCCCAGGCTCTGGGTCTGAATCTCAGATTGCCATTTTAGCACGTGACCTTGAGCAAGTTCCTAACCCACGGGAATGGGAATGAAGACGGGGAAACAACACGGTCCTAGAGGTAGGACTGAACATGGCTTGGAGAGAAGAGGTCCTGCACTATAAACTGAAACAAAGCTTCCCCAAGCATTACACACCCACTACGGTGCCTAGAAGGAACCCACTTCAAGTATAAAAATACAAATAGGTGGGGGCCCCTGGGTGGCTCAGTCGTTATGTGTCTGCCTTCGGCTCAGGTCATGACTCCAGGGTCCTGGAATCAAGTCCCAGTATGGGGCTCCCTGCTCAGTGGGGAGTCTGCTTCTCCCTCTGCCCCTCCCCCGACCCTCCCCCTCTCGCATTCTCTCTCACAATCTCTCTCTCTCTCAAATAAATAAAGTCTTTTAAAAAAAATACAAATAGGTTAAAGGTAAAAGATGGAAAAAGATAAATTATGGAAATACTACTCAAAAGAAAGCCATGACAGTTACATTAGTATCAGACGAAGTAAATTTTAAAGAAGGAATAGCATCAGGGATAAAGAAGGACATTTCATAACAATAAAGAGGACACAACTCAAATGTTTATGCACCTGATAACAGAGCTTTGTACACGAAACAAAAATTAATGAAAATGCTAGGAAAAACGGACAAATCTACAATTATAGCTAGAAATTTCAACTCTGTTCTTAGTAACTGTTAGAGCAAACAGACGGAAAATCAGAGAGGACTAGACCACAATGGCGCTGACAGGGCACCATCAACAAGAGCAGAACACTCGCTCCTCACATGGTTTTGAAAATGCACACAGAACACCTTCCGAGACAGCCCAGCGTTGGGGCCATAAAACAAGTCTCCGTAAATTTAAAAGGAGACAAGTCAAATATACAAAGCATGTTCTCTGACAAAATTGAAATTAGATATCAAAAACAGAAAGATAGCTGGAAAATTCCAAATAATCAGAAATCAAATAATACACTTCATGGGTCCGAGAGGAAATCAGAAAGCATTCCTGACCTACCGGAATCTGCAGTACTTAGAGGGGGATTGAATGCCCACATTAGAAAGGGAGGTGTCAGGGGCGCCCGGAGGGCTCAGTCATTAAGCATCTGCGTTTGGCTTGGGTCCTGATTCCAGGGTCCTGGGGTTGAGTCCCGCATCGGGCTCCCTGCTCAGCGGGGAGTCTGCCTCTCCCTCTGCCTGCGGCTCCTCCTGCGTGTGCTCTCTCTCTCTGTCAGAGGCTCATGGTTGCGTGCAACAAAAATGCACCTGGTGATCCAGGCAAGTGAAGGAAACTGGGTACTGGAGAACTGGGTGGGCACCCGGAAACAGGAAGTGACGGACAGTGCCCATAGGACCGTTGTCTGAGACTCCCCTTCCCAGGAGCCCCCAGCTGCTGGGCAGCATGAGTCCGCTTGCCCAGGGCAAGGCAGGACACCTTGACCGGCAGCCCCACTAAAGTCAATCTAACGGGAAAGGGGTCGCTCCCCAGAGGGAACCTGACATGCTGTTACCAGAGGAAGTGAGGGACTGGGCAGCAGATGCCACGAAGAACCACAGGGGAATGGGGATCAGACCGTGGCTCCCTACGACCAGGACTACAGGATCCTCCCAGCTGCCCACCTCCCCATCACAGGATTCCACCGGTGTGGCTCCAGCCGGTTTGTGATAGCACATTGGCTGGCCCGGCCACGAGTTCCACGAAAACCAGCAAGACACATCTGTCCTTTAGCACCACTATACCGGCGTGGAAGGAAGCGCTGGGCGGGAGGCCTGAGCCCGTCCGCCCGGCAAGGCCACCGTGAGCTGCATGGCCCTGGGCCAGCCCCTGTGACATTCCTGGGCTGGAGTAAGGCTGCATTCGCTGAAGTTTCCAGGGGCCCACAGGGAAGACAGCTCGGTGGCCACCAGCAATACTCACAGACACACACACACACACACACACACACACACACACAGGAGGGGCCCTGAACAGCCAGGCACAAGGCCCGTGAAATTCCTGTGTCTTCCCTCTCTGGGGCTTCCTCCTCTCCAGAGGTGCCCTTCCTGGGCACCCGGATGGCAGTCCCCACCCCTCCCACACACTGGTCCCATCACTCTGCTGTCTGACACATCTGCCTGCTTGTCCGTCCACTGTCCTCCGCGGCCACCCCAGGCTCGACGAAAGCTCGGTGACTGTAGCATCGGCTCCCTGGCTGGCAGCTGAGGATGGGCACACAGTAGGCACGCAACAAAAAGGTGCTGAACAGAATGAACTTCCGAAAAGTTGTTCTAAACCCACCTCAGAAATCACTTCAAAAGGGGCTGAGGTCAAAAGGTAACCACAAGAGCAACAGTGCTCTGCCCTTCGGAGGCTCTAGAAGAGAAGTCAAGGGTCACATCTAACATCAAAGGTCTGGTTAATCCAGGAGTGCGTGCGGTTGCGGGACACACGGGACCTCGGCGCGGCCGGGGACTAAGTGAGGAAGGCAGAGCCACGGGTCACCCAGAGCCCTTGGGCCCTCAGAACATCTAGGCTAAGTGAGGGACAGCCATATCTTCAGGCAGGTGCTGAGACACAGCGGAGAAAATCAAGGCGTTAAGGAGCATCTTACAGCTGGAAACTCAATTATACTCCTGGCAAAGAAAGCATACCACACCTCAATTCCACAATGAAAGCAACCTCCCCCTCTCCAATCTCAGAGGAGAACCCAGCAAAGTTGTCTGACCTGTGCAGCCATACTTCTCCCCTTTTCTTCCCAGGGCCATGGGCATCTCTCTAGGTGGAAGGTTCCTGAACAACCCAATGCAATATTCACAATATAAAAACAGACCAGGAATTTACAGTTCAAATAAAATAAAATTCAAGCACAATATGGTTCTTTTCATCTCGATGTAAACATCTAGCAACACTTCACTAACCAATAGATTATTGCCTCTCTAAGAAAACACAGAGCACACGGTGCTGAGATCTCAAAAATGACAGGAGCCTCGGGTTTCTGAAACCTGTTTGTGAGGAGCGGTTGGAACTGGAATGTGTACGTCTCTAAAGTATACACTTCAGATAAAACTGAACAAACGCTGAACATATTATGACTGAGACACAACTGCTTTACGACTACATTCTTTCCTGATTTATGGCATGAATTAAAAGACCACATTTGGAAGGGTGAGCAGGAGAAGACTCTGGAATTCTGACTCACAGCACCTTTTAGAAAGACAGGCATGGGCACTCCACGTACTGGGCAGTCTCTGACACGGAGCACGCATTTATGTAAAGACAGCTCTTTCTTTATTTTTATTTCTGCCCCATGTTGAATAAATGGAAGTAAATGCGTCACTACAGTTTAAGTGTGTGCTAATATTTCCTTCACCAAACGTCTGAATCTAGGATTACCTATAGTTCTTCTCTCCTGCAGCTGCCCTTAAAAATTTTAGCTGACCTAATTTCACAGAATAAGCCATAAACTTCCCAGAGTCAAAGTCTTAGAAACTATAAATCCTTAAGGGAACATTCTCTTAAAAATTGTATTAGGTGACCACAAAGAAATGCGGCCATGCAGGGATGACATGTTTCCTCACTCGCCACAATCCTCTGCACCCCGTCACATGGGCACAGAATGACCACAGCTCAAAGTCCGAGCTCCTCCCCGCCGTGGCCACAGCCTGCCAGGCTGGTGGGAGAACAGCAGGCTGTTCGCGAAAGCAAACACAGAGCCGGGAGCCACACGGCGCAGCGCAGCCCACAGCATCCCAACGCAGAACGGAGGACACAGACCATCAGCCCGAGTCGGGAATGAAGCCAAGACACCCCTCTCACCGCTCCACCCAACACCATCCCAGAGACGTTAGCCAGAAGAAGAAGTGAAGGGCATAAGGGCCGGAGAGGACAAAGATACTGCATTATTTACAGACAGTATCCAAAAGCCCAAACAATGCACCAGCCTCTATCAACATTCCTATGTGAACTTAACAAGATTGCTGGGCACAAGCTCATGTGCAAAAATCTATTGTATTTTTACATACCAGACAAAAAAAGAGAGAGAGAGAGAAAAGCTTTGAAAAAAGATACCATTTACAGTAGCATCCAGTATTGGCAAATGTCCAGGCCTAGATCTGCCTGAGGACTTGTGAGAACTTTGGACGTTAAGCTGGGAAACATCAGAGGTGAGATTTAAGATTTAAACAAAGGGGAGAGCACACCCTGTGCCCAGACTAAGTGACCCTCAGTGCAGTCTCAGTCACCATCCCACCAGAACCTGCCTGAAAATTGACAAGTGTACTGTACATTTTACACGGAGGTACAAAGGACCTGGAACAGTAATCTTGAGGAAAAACAGACACGGAAGACTTAGACTACTAAATACCAAGATGTATTATAAACCTATGTAATTAAAAGGCTGGCCTAAGAACGGGCACCATAAGGAACAAAACATTCTAGAATGAGACCAACACAAATACGGTAACATGAGAGCAGCAAAGGCTGCACTCCAAATCCACAGGGAGAGGGGTCTTTCAGGGAACAGTACTGGGCCACGGAGATCCACATGGAAACAGAGATGAGCCCGACATCTCGCCGTGGAAATTGGCATGAAATGGAGCGCAGACTCAAGGTCAGAGAGCGAGGACAAGCCTAAAAGACAACAAAGAAAAATATCTGCAGGCAGACAAAGATTTCTTAAATATATTTAAAAACAACAACAGTGTTTAAGAAACTGACAATAAAGAAAAGAAGATAATACATTTTACTGCATCAAAATTAAGAACTTGCATGTATCCAAAGACCAGCAGAGGAGGGAAAAGGCAACCCAGAGAGCAGAAGAGAATCTTCCCAGCACACATCCAACAAAGGGCTGGTGTCCACAATACAGAAATCATTCGTAAAAATCATTAAGAGAAAGACAACCCAAATAAACAATGGGCATGAGATGTGAACAGATACTTTTTTACAAAAGAGGATTCCAAGTGGTCAATCACCATATGAAGAAATGCTGGGCTCTGTAATCTCAGGGCAATGCCAAGTAACACCACGAGGGCACACTGCAAACGGCTAAAACAGAAAAGCTGCACAGAACCAAGCACTGGCAAGGCTGTGGAAGGACTGGAACGCTCATGCTCTCCCCAGAGAGTGTCGATGCACAGGCACCATGGGAAAGTGCTTAGGGACAGGTACCGAGGCCAGACCCTCGCAAACCTGTTCCCCAGCAAAGCCACTCCTAGGTACATGCCCAACAGAAATGCATACGACGACAACACGCAGCCTTATCCGTGACAGCCAAAGCCCAGAAACCTCCCAAATGCCCATCAACAGTAGAACGGATGTGATTGCAGCACTGCCCTATCACAGAACAGTTAGACAAGAACAAATGACAGGCACAACACAGATGTATCACACAATCGACGCTGGGCAAAGAGCAGACGGACACGCCAGAGGACGCACTGTGTGCCTCCATGTACATGCAATCTAGAAGCAGCAGAACTACTGTGTGCCGTTAGGGGACAGGACATTCGTCCTCGGGAGTAAGTGGTAGGGAAGCAAACGGAAGGAGGAAAAGAGGGCTCCCAGGGTGTTGGTCACGTTCTGTTTCCTGATCCAAGTAAAGAGCAGGGAGAGGGTGTCCCCTGGAAATTCACCCACCTGAACCCTTCTGGCCCAGAGACAGAGGGAGAATTAGCTATTCAAAGGCCATTTCGCATCAAAGAAAGACCCAAAATAACACCTACCGGGGGGTCCATTCATTCCACTTACACTGTATGCCTACGATCAGCACATACACAGGAAGTGCTTGCCCAGCTACCCCTCCTGAGACAGTCACACCTCCCAGAAGTAGGACAGGACTCATCCTGAGTCCATGACGACACCAACACAGGATGGGCGATCCAAACTGACGGACTGGATGCAAGTCCCAAGGAAGCCCCAGGGCAGGGTATCAGACAGAAAAATTGCCCATGAAATAACTGTTAATGTAAATATTTTCAATGAAATAGGTAATTTGAGCTTAATTAAAATTAATTTAAATTTTAATAAATTTTAATCAAAAAATGAACTCTGATGGAGTGATTTTCCCAAGTCTTATTTATATTGCCAGCTTTATTAACAAGCATTATTTTCTTCAGCAAATATCCTTAATGAAATATGGGCTGTAAAGTCTAGCAATTACGTTCCATAAGAGCGTCATTTTATGATAGACGGTCACGTAGCAGAAGACAAGGTTTGTCCCACAATTTGTTGGGACAGAGTATTTTTCAGCTTCAGAACAGGCTCTACACTTGAAAGTCATAAAACACCATCTCAGTGTACTCTGAGAGTCGTTTCATGACATCTGAGTAATGCAGGCTCCACTGAGCAGAGCCTGGATCCTTCCACCTACTCAGGAGCACCACAGGCAGACGTGGAAGGGCACAGGGATGAAGGCACCAGCACCACCAGCGAGCGCCACCAGGTCGATGGGGCGCTCACCCAAACACTCGAGCACACAAGCACACGCTCACACACACCCACACACCTGCATGCACACACGCACACGTGTATAAGTACATGCTTGTGCACACGAACACATCTGCACACACTCGTGCACAAGGACACCCTTGCACACACAAGCATATACCCGGGCACACACGCATACATGTACGAGCACATGCCCGTGCGCACACACACACACTTGCACACACTCGCGCACGCAAATGCACATATCTGGGCACATAGGCACACATGTAAACACACACGCACACACCCGGGCACACACACATACATGTACAAGCACATGCCCATGCACACACACACACATGCACACACTCGCGCACACAAATGCACATATTTGGGCACATAAGCGCACACACGCACACCCTTGCACTGCACACACAAGCACACACAGGAACAACTGCCTGTCAGGAACAACCTAACATGGAATCTATCCACAAGAGAGAACAGCCTCCCAGCACTCTGGATCCTTTTCCAGATGGCTACATCTACTTACTGATAAATAATCGTATCTTAGTCTTAACATGTACAAACTTCTTGTAAAATAAACTCTTTAGATTAAGGGTTCAAATGGACAAAGCACCCAGATAAAACAATACTTGTTTCCCTTATCTGCTAAATAAAGTAACTTTAGAGGCACAGATTCTGGCAGGCCGGCAGGGAGCCCGGAGAAAACTCGATGGGTCATTTAACAACCGGCCAGCCCCAGTCAGGAGCATCCCAGGTAGAGGGTTGCAACCCTCTGAAGGAAAACACGGGGAGCCCAGGGCAGGCGACACACAGTCCCGTAACCTTTCCATGGCTCCCACCATAAACGCAAGGACACAGCACTTCACCAGCAAGAAGCCAGGAACCTGCCGTCACTGACGGTCACAGGAGAACGAGAAACAGCTCGGTGACAGCAGACTCCTCCATCAGCCAGATGACTGGTCAACTCCCATTAACAAAGGTTAAACCTCTTCCTGACCCTGCTCTCAACCACAGGGAAACCACTGTTCCTAAAAGTGGTTGTCATAGAGTGGTACAAGGTCCCTATGGGTCCCCAGGACCTATACAGGGGCTCTGAGAAGTCCACACTGTTTTCATTGTTAACACTAAGATGCTATTTGCCTTTCTCTTGTTCCCTCGTGGGTAAACGGTGGAGTCTTCCAGAATTCACAACACATTGAATGTTAGAGGTGGATATGAGAATCCAGCAGTCTTCTACCAAGCCAGACATTACAGAAACGGGCAAAAATGCTAAATGATGCCTCTCTTCTCACTACATTCTTTGTTTTATGTAATAAATATTTTTCATAAAAAATTACATTGTCGTATTACTATGCAATGGGTTTAGTTTCACATGGATATTTTTGTAATTTCTGTGCTTTCTAATGTAGTAAGTATCCATAGATATAAGCCATTTCCACAACAGCTCTCTGGGGTCCCAACTGACTTTCAAGAACATAAAGGGATCCTGAGACCAGAGTTTGAGAACCGCAGCCACGAAGATGTATCCTGAACATTCCCCCTTAGGAGACTGGGTCTGTGTGTCTGGGTGTAGGTACAAGAGATGGGAGCCAGCAGAGTGACGGCACTCAGCTGGGAGGAATTCGGGGAACAGTGATGGAGGGTATGGAAAGGCACCGTGCACTGACCCATGAAAGCAGAACCCCCCCTACCGTGTACTTCCCCACCGCTCCGTGGAGGCAGCGTCCGCAACGCAGACTGACCAGCTGGCTGGGTCTGGACAGGCTCAGCTAGCTGCCTTGCTGGCTTCCTTCTGGACAGAAAGTGGGGTCCCCAAGAGAACAGGGTGAAGGGGCAGAGTCGTTGGCACCTAAGGAAAGAGGGACATAGACATTCCACCTGTCACCAAAAGGCTGGCCTCTCCTCTACTATCTCTCACTATCCGCGGTGGACAGTCCTCCCCTGCTGGGTAACTCGGGGTTGTGAAAGGTCCTCACAAACCTGAGACAGGGCTCCTGGGCAGGCAGGACTTTCTGCTTCCCACAGGTGCGGCGTCTGTACCTGGAGCGGGCTTTCCCAAACTCCGAATTCTCTGGACTCAACGCAAGTGAACCCCCTCTAAGTCAGGCACTACTGTCTGAAAGGGCAGGGGGTCCAGTCACCCTAGATACTCCCCCAACTCCACCCCAACCACCTGGGTCAGCAGCGCCAGATGACCCGTCAAGCAGAATCCAGAACGTGTGGACAATCCTGGGCACTTGTGTTGATGTGTCCTCGTCCAGCATCAGGAGCCCCGGACAGAGTTAGAGGGAAGCGGAACTCTGCAGACGCTGTTGTCCCTGCAGCCCCAGTCCCTGCTGTCTCCCCTTGCTGCCCACAGAGGTGAGCACTGGGCACAGACTAAGTCTCAGTCCAAACACGCATGTACCGGGACCAAAGGTCAGACACATGCAGGTCAGACATGCTGGAGGGAAGAGCAGAGGCCCGCAGCAGTACTGCCATCAGACCCACAAGGGGCCCACACGCAATGGCCTTGGCAGGCACCCCCGCCTCTCATAGTGAGCCCGCTTTGGCCCCAGAACCGTGACTGTCAGTGCAGAGGAAGGGCTACGAATTCCCACTTTCCAATCTCACTTGTTGGAACTGTTTACAAGGAGTATTTTTGTTATAAAGAGAAAAACGCTATTTTTATTTTAAAAGTACAGAAAAAACGCTGCAGGTAATCAAGACACGGAATTAACCGTCAACCTCTGCCCCCCTTCTGGGGTCCGCCTTCCAGGAACGCGCTCGGGGGCGGCTAGTCACCCTTCCCGGGGCTGTGGCTGCTTCCACAGAACACGCAGAGGGCCGTGGTTACCCCTGGATACAAAACCACCCAAGTGATGAACTCAAAAGAAGAGGGCATCAGGGTGGACAGAGGGCACGCGCACTCACCATGCCTTCTGCGTCCCTCCAGTGCGGACGTCCCACATCCCCCGGGGACAGAGAGTCCCAGGGCTGCCACATCTGGGACTGCCTAAGAGAAAGGGACTTTCCCCTGAGAATCAGCATGGGGCTGGCCACACACTTCACCAGACAAGTTCACACACCTGCCCTGGAAACCCATTACTGGCAGGTCCCCGGGTGTAGAACCCTGATCTTCCCCATGGGGCCACGTGGGGAAAGGGACGGAGGTACACCTATGACACTACAGTACCTAAGGACACCACCAGCCACCTGGACGATGAAGCGGAAAGGAGAAAACCCCGCGTTCTGGACACATCCGAACTGGAACAGCACTCTGGCCCCACCAGGTCAGGTGCCCCAGGCGGTGAGCACAGGGTCTTGGCCCAGCGCTCTGCAGGTGACACCGTGCCCTGCGGTTCGCAGCACTCCTCACAGACAACCGCCAGACACCCAGGGGGAGGGCGGGGCGGGGGCCAGGTGAGGGCCACGACACTCAGGCTCTTCCCTTGGGACCAATCTCTGCATGGCTCATGGTCTCCTTCTTGCAAGGCACCAGCTCAAAGCCATCCTTAGGCTGAATTACAGACAGCTGAACAAATCACCAGAGCGTCTCACAGTGCAATCTCGTAACTGGGTAACCGGACAACAGCTGTGGTGCTCCCGCCTGTCCCCGAGAAGCCACTGTTCACGGCAGGACCTCCCCCACACCCCCCGGCCCCAGGCATTCCCCTGCCCTCAGCCCGGGGCAGCCCTGCCCTCAGCCCGGGGAGCCTCATCTGTTCAGACGTCTGCCTGAGCCTGGGCCCACCCCCGGCCACCAAGGTCCTACATAGGTGTGTGCACGCATGCACACTCACACTCAATGCACACAACACCCTCACACAAACACACACTCAATGATACACACTCACTAACCACAGTGGGCACACGCTGTGCTGTTCCCACAAGCTTCAATTGCCCCCAAGCAGGGTTGGCAGATTCTAGGCAACAGTTCTTCACCCCGTGGCCCCCAAGGAAGGCACTGCCGGGTCCCGGCCCCCTCGGCAGAACCCTCTAGACAGCACTCTGGCCTGTCACCACGCCGTGAAAGAGGAGATGCGCGGTGGTGACGGCCCCGGCCCCAAACCAGCATCCACTGTGGTTAGTAATGTGGCATTCCCCCAGCACAGCCCGAGTGACCATACGTGGGGAACGGTTAAAAAACAGCAGGCAGGGGCTAGGGTGGGGGTCACTGGAGGTGATCGTCAAAGGCACAAACGTCCTGTTATGGGATGGATAAGCTGAGGACCTGATGTACAGCACGGGGAGGACGCACAGTAACACCGCGCTGGGCACTGGCAATGGCCGAGCACGGATCCTAAGTGCTGGTGGACACGGGGGATGTCTTCAGAGACCAAGCTTACTGTAGGAGCCTTTTGCGGCCTGCGTCAAGTCAGCACACTGCACACTTCAAACACAAACAGTTCCACCTGTCAGTGATGCCTGCACCCGGAAAGCCCAGCAGAGAGCAAAGGAGTACCACGCTGCTGTCACCAACCATGACAGTGCAGACTTGTGGCCAGGTGGGAGGATCCCTGTGGAAGCCCAAGGCAGAAGGTGCCCGCACGCCAGAGCACAGCTGCACTGTGCTGACAAGGAGCAGGCACGGGCGCCTCACGGACCCGGGGCGTTACAGAGAGGGGAAGTCACTCCCAGTCAGCTAGCTCCTCTGGGACAGGGCCCACCGTCTCACAGCCCCCACCCCAGAGCTGTGAGCACTCGCCGGGCCAAGAACACGCCCCCGCCCCTGCGGAACCGAGCCCACGGTGCTGCCTGCTAAGTACAGCCTGGGCCACACGGTATCAGTGCCACTCAAACACAGCCAAGGTGACGGCAGCCTTCGAAGCTGGCGATTCTCACCTCAGCAGGTGTCCACGCAGTCCTGGACCGGCCCACCCTGAGCCTGGTCTGGCTCCGCAGTCCTCCAGGCGCAGTTCCTGAACTCCAGTGCCAGCCCAGCCCTGCACCCCTCCACACACCCAGGGCATCCTTAGAGCCCTGTGCCCTGCAGCCCCCAGGGAGAAAGCTTGAGCCAACCCAGCACCCACCAGATGTGAGGCGATCCTGAGTCCACCCCGCTTTTTCTCCATGCACAACACTCTCCCTCCTTTGCCCAGTTCCCCAGGCCTGGCCATGACTCCGTGGCCATACTGAGCCCCCAGGCCAGGGGCTGCCCTTCCCCAGGGCTCCCCTCCCCTGCAGGGCCACTCAGTCGCCCCTTGCCCTGCACATGGCAGGACCCTCTGACCTCTGAGCCCGTGCTGCCTCGGCATCGGCCTCAAGGAAGGAGGGAGGACAGGATCACGACTGTGAACAAAAGCTCAGCACCCGAACCGAGGCAATGAC
Source organism: Ursus maritimus (assembly GCF_017311325.1). Classification (NCBI taxonomy): domain Eukaryota; kingdom Metazoa; phylum Chordata; class Mammalia; order Carnivora; family Ursidae; genus Ursus; species Ursus maritimus. The sequence goes on along the minus strand of NW_024423343.1, from coordinate 2,281,361 downwards.
GGTTGAGGGGCACGGGGGGCCCAGCTAAGCCCCTCCCAGGCCTGGCTGCTAGGCAGCTCGTGTGGGAGAGGTGTGCAGACCAAAGGCTCCCGTCGGGCAGGCGCCCGGCCGGGAGAGCAGCTATGAAACAGGAGAGAGGCACGTGGGGTCGGGGAGGCGGCACAGACCAAATCTGCAGCCCGCAAGCCACGTCATTTAGGGAAAGGGAATGACAGGGTCAGGCTCGAGAACGTGGCGCACAGGCGTGGGAAGGAATGGGCTGCAGAAGGCCCGCACTCTGCGGCACCCAGCTCAGGGACGTAGTCCAGGGGCTCCCTGTAAGTCACCGTGTGCGCACACATGCACGTACAAGTGTACACTTGTACACGCTAACATCACACTAACGGAGTACACAGCAGGTTACACGCACTCACCACCTACAACACATTAACGGACAACACCTACATGCACACACGCGTCATGTGTTTGCATATACGCATATTTCCGTATACAGGGACATTGGTCTCTTCCTGTCTTTTCCTTCACAGTTGGCACACGATAGGACAGTGAGAGCTACCGATCTTTAAAAACTCTAATAGAACTGATGTCTACTGGGTACGGAGACTCGGTTTTACAAGATGAAAAGTTCTGGAGCTTGGTTGCACAACGCGAACGCACTTAGCACGACTCAGCGTGCACGTAACACGGTTAAGATGGCGAATCTTGTGCGCTTCTTACCACAATTAAAAATGAAGATTTTTTTTTTTTGAAAGCTAGATACATATACACACAAATTCAATGAACTGCCCAAACGGTTTATTACATGGCCTCCTGCCCTTCTTTGTCACTAACTTCACAGAAGCAGGTGCCGAGCGGGTGTCACTCTCCACGTAGGCCTGCCGTCCCTCTGAGAAGTAAGGGCAAGCAGCAGTTACCTTCCCCCGGGCACGGTGGGTCGTACGGAACGGCGGCCCCCGGTCCGCAGCACCTCCGGGTCTCGGTGGTGTCCGGTCAGCTAAGACGACGACGGGGAGTGAGGACACCAAGCCCCCCCCAACCTGCACACACACCAGGACGTGTAGAGTGTGCTCGCGGTCAGTGAGCTGTCACCAGAAACGCGACGAACAGGCAGTGCTCCGAGGCCGGACCCGGTCGAGGGACTAAGAGCATGGGCGCTGCCTCCCTCGACCTGCACCGGGAAGCACGCAGCCGGCGAGGGGGGCTGGAGACCGGGGCTGGAGACAACACTGGCACTGGGTTTTAGCATATTCTAAACGTGTGACTTACAATTCAGCAATCCCCTTTCTTTTTATGCAGTCACCACCACACAAACATGCCTCTTTGTTGTCTCTAACTGCATCTGCATGCAGAACACACTCGAGCCAGGGAAATGTTAAGTTCTAGGGAATGGAAACCCATTTTTCAAATGTGAAAGGGAAAAGAAAAGAAAGAGAAAGAGAGAAGAAGGTACGTTTTATTCACATGCAGAAAACGTAAATGAAAGCTGATTCCATTTCTTCACCCCGACCTGGTAAATGACGTTTGTAACTTGTCCCTGGTGGTTTCAAAATTACTGAGTTTGAGGACGGCGCGGCGGGAACAAGCCCATCTTGGTCCAGATGTGGGCTACTTACTCAAATTCCGCAAGCACCCTCGATGACGAGAGCCTCACTGGTGACATGACAGTCGCCCTGCGTGAGAAGCCCTGGAATAGCCTCTGCCTGCAAGGGCGTCATGAAGCCACCACTCTGGTTCCCTGGGACACACACGCTCCCTCGGCTCCCTCGGCTAGGCTTGCAGCTCCCCAGGCAGTGCAGGCCCCCCGGGCAGACCTGAGTGACGCAAAGCTCACACGGCCCCGCGGGGCAACAGACTCTGAATTCACCTGAGGTCCCCCGGATCTCCGCGCTCCTCATGGCAATCAACCACGGCTCAGAATCACACCAACAGGAGCTGGTTTCCCAAGCTAGGCAGGGCACGCACCCACGTTAACAGATTAAAATTAGGCACCCTAATTATTAAACTGTCACTGTAAAAGCCGGAAATACCATTTTTTTAAATGAATAGAAGAATTAATGGATTTTTTTATTTGCCTGCCTTTGTGATACCCAGCCTGTCTCTTCTTATCAAGGCACTCATCAAACATGCTTCTGCCACATATGCACATTAAATCATTAGTACTTTCCCCAATTATAGTAACTGCTTATGTGTATCGCTGATCCACTCTCCCAATATAGCTCCCTTAACATTGATGATATGGCAAATGCTTTAATAAAACACACTCTCAGGCCACACAAGAGAAATACTTTCCCTTCTGTACCTTTCTGACGTGTAACTGCAGGGCCAGCCGGGGACTGGCCACAGGGCTCTCATTTCTAAGGGTCCGAGAGGAGCTTTCACCAGAGGGCCACGGGCAGGGGGTCTCCCAGACTCCTCCCCAAGCCCCCCACAATGGGGAGAACTGGTGTTCCCATGGGCAGGTCGGGGCTCCCAGGTGGGAGCTTTCTGTGACAGCTTACATTTTATCTGAAAACTCGGTGAAATGTCCACTCTGCCGCATCACACAACCATGCTCTATGCTCACCTGTTCTCCTACCGCGGCACTGTACGGAACCATCTAGCTCCTGGCTTCCCTCCCATTCCATGCTCACCTGTTCTCCTGCCGCGGCACTGTACGGAACCATCTAGCTCCTGGCTTCCCTACCGTTCCATGCTCACCAGTTCTCCTACCGTGGCACTGTACGGAACCATCTAGCTCCTGGCTTCCCTCCCGTTCCATGCTCACCTGTTCTCCTGCCGCGGCACTGTACGGAACCATCTAGCTCCTGGCTTCCCTCCCTTTCTATGCTCACCTCTTCTCCTACTGCGGCACTGTACGGAACCATCTAGCTCCTGGCTTCCCTCCCTTCACACCAGCCTTCCAGTACCCAGGAAGACACACCCACTGCCAGTGGCCAGGCCCTCAGCAGCTCCGGCGGCCCTCTGCCCACCTCACTGCAGTGCCCTGATTGTCCTCGCCGGCCGGGAGGCCCCACGCTGCTCCAAGCCTCCTCGCCTTCCAGTGAAGGGCACGGTCACTAAGTGTCCCTGTTCTTCACACTTCAACTCAGGGGTCTGTGAGTCTGGGATCCGAAAGGAGGAGAACACCACTTGCTGCTGGGAGAATGAGCCGGGCTTAGAGACCAGGCCTGGGACGGGGCCAGGGCCGGGACAGGAAGAGAGGCCATGGGCCAGACAACTACCTCCACACCTGGCTCCTCTGAGAACCCAGATATACCCACACCAAGGACACAGTCCCCAGTGAAGCAACAAAGAAAAGTTCGTTTTCCAAATCCAACACGCTCACACTTTGCCTGATAACTATGAAAGTATCCCTTCCCATCCCAAGTAGAGCAGCAGCGCAAGGACGGGGACCCAGGGTTCCAATACCCACCGCCATGCCCCCCGGTGCCCCGAGCCAGCTTTGGCCCTCCCGCAAAACCAGTGAGCGTGTGGGATGGGTCAGCTGGGAAACTGAGGAAAACGGCCAGGCTCGGGGAACAGGACTGCAGACAAAGTGAGGCTCTGGCCGCACACGCCAGCAGAGTAGAGACAACAGCCTTCTCCCGGGGAACAACACAGGCCAACAAGGACAGAAGCGCCACAGGGGAAGAAGGAAGCTGGGAACGGGACCCCTGGCTGAGAAAGGCCTCAGGAAGATGAAGCACGTGAAAATCTGAGCACTCCCTCTGCAGGACAGAGTATGGCACACTTTCACCCTTCAGAGCTCGGAGCCAAGAACGCCCCAGAGAAAAAGAGTCCCTCCACTGCTGTGCAAAGTCAGGAAAACAGCAGGGCCTGGCTGCACAACAGTCTAACATTCTGAAGCTTACACGAAACTCCCGAGTACATTAGCCTGCGGGTCAAGGAGCAAGAAGGCCTGGAGACACTCCCAGCTCCTCCTGGTCCACCCCGAGCACAGACCCTGACTGAGCAGGTGAGCCCGGGTGCAAGAGACGGGAATGTGGGCGCTCAGCGCACGTCAGGCAGGGAAGCGGCCACCTGTGGGAAGAGCCTCTTCCTGACTCTCTCAGCAGCACCCGCACCCTGGCACCCGGTACTCCAGGCCTTCGGGAGAAACCCTGAGCCTCTGCTTCTCTGAGCTTGGGGCCTCCCAACCTCGTTCACACCATGGCGAGCAGAGAAAATGACCTTCACTCAGCACAAGGGGTAAGCAGCTGGGGGCTGCTCGAAGCACCGGGCAGGAGAGCAAGAGCTGACGGACACGGGCTCCAGCCGAGAGCTCGGCACCGCTGCCCAGCCCCTCGCTGGGAGGCAGAGATGGGCTTTGAGAACGGGTAGCCACACGCACCAACTGCTTCCTCACGTCTCAACCTTAAGCCTGTGGGAAGGAGCCCTGCAACTCCGCGGCAGCACAGCTCAGCAGCGGGGCCAAGGCTCGGCAGCAGTAACACGCACGTGCCTGGCCTGATTCCATCTGTTTCCGGCCCTAGGGACTTCCAAAGGATGGACGGTGTGACAACAGAAGGACTCAGAGCCCCTAACTGTGGCCTCCTCATCTGTTCCTCATTACAAGGCAGGAAGAGGACAGGGTCCAGGAGAAACGATGGTCAGGCTCAGGGTCTGCAAGGACGTTATGACTACAACTTCTGCCACTAGCGAATCGAACGGGAGCCACCTGGCCATCCAAAACAGGCGGTCTCCTATCACTGTTCTGGAAGCCCAAGCAAGCCCCTGATGCAGGCACTCATAAGGGCCCAGGGCAGGAAAGCCCAGGAAACGGGGTGGAGGCAGGTCCATGCAGCCAGGGAAAAGGGCACGGAGGGCAGAATCTGGGGAAGGGAAGACGGATGCAGCCCTAGAGTCCCCACAGGCGAGGCAAAGGACCCAATTTTTATTCTAGACAACGGGAAGCCACAGATATCGGGGCAGGGGCGCCATGACTAGGAGACGAGGAAGGCTGATGTGGCTTCAAAGACGGAAGACTGGAGGTGGGGTCCCAGGGAGCACGCTTCAGGGTGAGGGTCAAGGCCACGGGCACAGACAGCCAAATGCCATGAGAACAGGGAGCCAGGGGCATGGCTGAGAGGACTGGGGACCATAGGTGAGAGGGCCACCGCCAGAGCCAGGCAAGAGTCAGAGCTCTGAGAGGAATACAGGACCTGGGCCCAATGCCACCCCTTTAGGTCTCGTTGGCTGGCGGGCCGACGTGGACAAAGGAGGGTGGCCCCAGGGAGCAGGTCAGATCCCATGGGCATGGGTGCCTGGGGCAGCTGGAGGTCTCAGAAGCCAGGGTGACCAGCGGGGCAACAGGCAGGAGCCCTCCATGGGAGCTTCACGGGTTACTCTGACCACACCGTGCCCGAAATGGAACAGCTCCACGCCAGAAAAGCAAGAGAGCCAGCGCCTCGAGGGAATGCCATGAGCACGCCAGCTCCGGGGTGCCTGCGGCGCCTCCTTAAGAAGCACCCATCAAGTCCAGGCGAGTGAGAAGCCGGTCCCGGGGGCCCACAGCAAGCCTGGCCTCAGCCGTCCTGGCCCCACTGGACCCTGGGCCCCGTTGACGGCCCGTGCAGAACTGCAGTGGCCAGCACGCGGGCTGGACGTGAGCGGGCTGGGCTGGGAGGACGGGGAGCGGCAGCGGTGCTTACAGCTGGGGAAGTGGGTGAGAATTGCACGCTGTGGAGGGAGAATTTCATCACCCAACGGTCACCAGAGCTCCTCATTCCAGAAACTCTGCCACTCCTCATTAAGTGGTAGGTGGCCCAAGGCGAGCGGCTGAAGTCAGTCCGCAGGAAGCACAAGAGAGAAGCTGGACTCTCATATTTTACATGTTCTCCCATGTGTGTTCATGCCTACATGCACGCATGTACGCGTGTCTGTGTGCATGAGCACTCATGTACGTGTCTGTGTGCGTACACGTCTGCATGTATGTGCACGTGTGCGTGTGTGCATACACATGCACTCACGTACATGTGTCTGTGTACGTGCATACATGTGTGTACACATGTACGTGCGTGTCTGTGCACTCGCATATGCGTGTACATGTGTGTGCACATGTGCATGTGTGTAATGCACACATGTGCACATATGCAGTCTGTGTGGGCATGCATGTACCTGTGTGTTGCGTGCACTGTGTGGGTGTGTGCATGTACACATGTACACGTGTGTGTGTGTCCACGCCTGTCAGTCATCAGGACTGTCCATCCCAGAACTGAACTGTGAACTAAAGAGAGAGCAGACGGGGCACTGGTAACAAGTGGCCTCCATGAGGTCACCCACTGGAGTGGCTGCCCACAGGACCAGTGTGGCCACAAGCAGGGGCTCATGAGGGGCAGGAACATCTTCCACCCACCCAGACGAGAGGCCGCCACAGCCGCAGTCCCACCATACACGGTCCAGCTGTGCACCTGCCCGGCAAGGACCACAGGGCCAGTCACCACCAACGCCAACACAGAACCCAGCACAGCCTCCCCCCACCCCGCCTCAGTAAAACATCCTTGTGGGAGGGGTGTGCAGGGCCGAAGTTCTCCGCCTCCGGCTGGGACCCTTCCACACCTGGGCAGATGACCAGGCCTAGGCCCCCAGCCGGCGGGGGCATCACACTAGTCCCCACAGCTTGGCCAGGTCAGGGGCACCTTGGTCTGATCATGCACAAAGAAAACAGGCCTGGACGCACTGGGGAGAAGCCATGATGCAGCCTGTACACAGCTGCACCAGGACATGCACCTGGACCCCCTTCGAAAATGCTGAGCCCCTTACCGCTCTGCTTTCCTGACCCGGAAGTGCCCGCACAATGAGCCCTGCACTTCCTCCCTAGGGGCAGACAGCCGTACCGTGCGTTCCAAGGAGGGCCTAAGGAACGAGGCATGGGCTCAGCCGGCTGCCTGGCTCAAACCCGAGCTGCCCCCCACGCCACCACCCTGCCTCGGGGCTCAGCCTCCTCAAGTAAGGCAGAGAGCGTTTAGCAATACCGCAGTGCCCGGCACTAGAGAGATACCACAGGCCAAGCTGGGCAGGGGTCCTTCCAACCCGTGCGCCCATGAACCTAGAGAAAGTCAACAGCATTTCTACGTGGCAAGCATAGGAGCTAGGCCACTGACCCCTGTATCTCCCATGATCATGACAACAATCCTCCCCAGCAGAGACTCTCACGCCCACTTTGCAGTTGGGAAGACTGAGGCACAGGGAAGCTGGGTATCTGACCATTTACACAGTGGAGGGTTTTGTAACCCATCTACCTGATCTCAAAGCTCATTCTCTGCAATGCTCTCCTTGCCTGCAGAGAGGCTGATGTGACCAGCAGGGCTTCCAGAACTGCCAGCCCAAGTGCGCGTCAGCCGGCACGACCCACCCGCCTTCTCAGGATACCCTCAGCATGTGTCCACCTCTGTGCCAGGCAGGAGAGCTAGCATGGGTTCAACCCTTTCCAGGGCATCCTCAGATAACGGCCTTGGTTCTTCTGGGTTGTCTGGGAGCACTGCTCTGAGGGCAGGGGATCAGTCAGGAGGAAGCATCCACAGGCATCTGGAGACCCAGCCTGTGCCATCTCATGGTTCCACTGTCCCCAGTCCAAGGGCCCCTCCCAGGGATGTCAGCACCCAGGCCAGCTGGTGGAGGGAGAGAATGGAGGAATCTCCCTGATGAAGCTTCTAGATCACCCCTATCCACCTTGCCAGCTGGCCAGCTCCAGCCACACGCCACTGACTTCCAGGGCCCAGGGTACACCCAGGAAGAAGGGCGCACAGGAAGTTCAGCGTGCCCCAGCATCTGTTGCCACAGAAGTAAGTCCTGGTCAGTGCCTCATTTCTAGACCCTGCTGAGCGTTTTCCCCCTGTGACCTTCATAGAAGGCTGCCACAGGATCCCCTGAGGCAAAATCTGTGTTCAGTATGGTACCACGCACAGCAACCCCCATGGAACCCTGTTCTGGACCTGCTGCTAGGGACGCAGGAGACAGGCGACTCCATAGAGGATGCCATCCACTGGGTCCCTCCTTGGCACCCATCCCCTCTCTCCCTCCTGCCAACCACAGCGATTTCCACACAAGGGAAGCAGACTCCTCCACCAGCTTCTGGAAGAGGCTGAGCCACTCTGCACATTCCATACCCCTGGCAAGGGGCAGTTCAGAGGTGGACAACCGACCTCAGCCACACCAAGCAGAATAAATCCAAGACTTTGGCTGGGACAAATATGCTCTCCTTCCCAGTGGCATAAACCAGGGTACATGCAGCCCTGAGGGCAGCTGGCAGCACTCTCTCAGGCAGGAAGCCGACTCTCCCAAACAGGGGAAGGAAAACAAGGCCGTCTTGATGACGTTGTGGAGGAGCTGGATCAAGCCCTGCCTGAACTCTTCCTTCACCTGACTTTCTGGGAGAGCAAGTCAATCAATTCCCTACAGCGCAAGGTGCTCTGTGAATCCGCCACGGAGAGATCCCATCTGACGGACAGCTACTGGAAATACCTTCCTGCTCAAGGCTTAAAGCTGCTCGCAAGACTCGCTTAAAGAGACTCTCCCACAATCCCAAGGAGGACAGAATCTGGTCTCCTGTTTCCCTGCTCCTCCATTCCCCACAGGCTACCTGGTCCTACCACAAGGTCACAGCTGTTCCCTGCATTCACACCCACAGAGCCACCCATGGAAGGCTGTGCCCACAGGGCGCCAGAAGCTCCCCGCCTCCAGTCGCTAAGCTCTTCCCCGACCTTCCTGGGGAGCACTGCCCCTTCACCCCACAGCTGCAGCCCCCTCCACCCTAACCCCGTGCACCCAGGCCACACAGGCTCCCGCGAGCCACTAGCACGTGGAGCGGCCTTCTGATAGCACAGCAGCACGGCAGCAGCAGGTGAGCAAGGCTCAGTCCGTAAGGCTCCCTGCTGGCGCCTGAGCAAGGACGGCAAAGAGAAGCAGAAACGGGGCAAACCTGCCACCGGACTTGCAACATGCGTAACATGGATCTGCGTGGGACAGCTCCCTTCTGCAGATCGCCAGCGAGTATCGCAGGCAGCAAAATCCCCGCATGAAGTGTCCACCATCTATGTTCATGGATCACCCTCGGGGCTGCAGACCTCGGCACCGCAGGCCTGAGGACAAACCGCACCACGGTCAAGGGCCGGGCACAGCAGGACACCCACTGCCAGGCCCAAGCCCCGCGTGCGGTCGCGGACTGACCTCTGGTACCTGCCGCGCACAGCAGCGCCCTGGGAGTTGCCGTTGTTTGGAGTGCAGTTGGCAGGGTGCTGCTGAGCGGTCAAGACAGGATCTCTGCAGGCTAAGAAACAGCCCCCAAAAAGACAAAGGCAGACACTGGCTCCCAAACACGACTGAAGTCCTCCGGGGAGGTGTTCACCCTGCCGTGACCTCAGAAGACATAGGCAGAGACGCCCTGCACTGGCACAGGGACCTCAGGGAGCCCTGAAGTTACATAAGGGACACCAAAGTCACCAACACTCCCCTTGCACACAAATGCCTACCTGAGACCTGCCCGAGGAGAGGCGGAGGAGAAGGGCAGAGCCTTGGGGACAGGCTCCCGGGCCCCACAACAGCCCTTCTGGCCTCCTCTCCTACAGACAGGACGTCAGATGCGCAGACACAAGACAGCGCCAGCCAGGCGACAAGGTCACAAGAGTGAAGCTGGGATCTCAACCCAGGTCTGACTCAACACCCACGTCTGTCCTCAGCGCCCCAAAGCCACGGAAAGCAAAACGTCTCCCAACTGTGAGAACCCCTCCTGTACACTCCAGGTCAATCAGCACCCGGGAGACAAAACTAGCACCTCTACAAGTCGGACCCCTGCCCACATCCACAGCAAATCCATCCAAGGAGCCGACCCCAGAGCACCGCCCTACTGCCAGCCTACTGCTCAGCCCCATCTGCTATTTCATTAAAAGAATTCTGAGGGCAAGTGGGTGGCTCAGTTGGTTAGGAGTCAACTTGATTTTGGCTCAGGTCATGATCTCAGGATTGTGAGATGGAGCCCCGTGTCGGGTCCATGCTGGGCGTGGAGCCTGCTTGAGATTCTCTCTCTCCCTATGCCCCTTTCCCCTCAAAAAAGGAATTCTGAAAATCACAGGTTCCTCACAATGCAACACGTTTGGACGAACATTATGCAATCTAACACAGAAAGGCATTCCTACTGGGGGCAGAGCTGGGGGTACACATTACACTGTTGTTTGTTGACCCCATGTCCCAAAAGGTGAACTCTCCCCATGAGCCCTGAAAGGTCAGTGGACGCTCCTCTGCTGGGGACCCAATCCCAGCGAGGCTCACGGCCACTGGGGACGGAGGAGGGAGGCCCGGCTGGCCCAGGCTTCCTCGAGGCCCACAAGAACCCATGACAGGCGGGATGCTGCAGGTGGACTGCTGCCCACCCAGAAAGAGGGGACGCATGAGGGCTGCTGCAAAACCAACAGGACGGCAAAGGTGAAAGGAAAACAACGCGCTTCGGAGAAAGCACTCACAAGGAGACGGAGGTAAGACGTGAGGTGCCCAGTGACATGTCCTTCTGTGTATCCCTCCAGCATGGACGCCTGAGGAGGAAATGACAACACAGCCCCTGTGCTGGCAAAGAAAGGCTTCCCAAGGAATGGGGACTGCAGCCACCCTTTACAACCTTCTCAGTGCAAAATCATACATAATTTTCGAGCAGACAGGGTATGAACCCACTGCAGTGCTTCCCCAACAACCACTGGTGGCTCGTTCTAAGGACCCAGAGGGCTGAGGGCCACTGCCCCTTGTGAGTGCTTCCTCACGACAGTCACTAAGCTCACTGCACAGCCTTGCCCCGCTGGGTCGCAGACCCTGGTGGTGACTTCACCTGCTCTAGGTGTCCGCGGCCCCAAAGGTGAAGTGGGGGTCGGGCTCACCAGAACGCTCTAACCCCTCAGCGCCGCGGGGCTGGCACAGTAGGTGTAAGAGGGAAAGCCTCAGACATCAAGGTGGAAGGGCCTGAGCACACCGCCATGATCTGCCCACCTGCTGGGGTCCTGCTTTCTGCCAGGATACTCTACGGACACAGTACCTGTGTCCCTTGCAGGTGCCAAGTGGAGCTCAGACTTAACCTTTGACTCCCCACACATAAAACCAACAGCTGGAGTAGAGGCAGGCTCAGGTCCCTTCCAGAATGTTCTCGATGCTGATTCCGGCAGAGCTTGGGCTCACAGTTACTCTAAGGAGTCCCAGACCCAGAAGAGGGCTCTCAGTAACACTGGCTGAATGAGGGAAGGGCCTCCCATGCTCCCCTAGTGTGGGTGCCCTCACTTCTCACCCAGAGCCCTCTGCGCCAGTGCCCCAGGCCAAGCACACTCCACAGCGGGGCCCCTGGGGGCCTCACAAAGGAAGCACGCACGCCCACATCCCCCACCATGTCACCTCCATCAGGTTAGACCAAGAGAAGCCAGGCGCCTGGCACCTCGGAGAAACCAGAAAGAAGACAGAAACCTTGAATAAACACAAGCAGACTGCACGCATGAGCAAGTGAGGAAGTCCTTCATGGAGACAAGTGCCGCCAGCCACCCCGTGGTTAGTCCAGCTCGCCCTTCCTCATGCACTCCAGTCTTAGGGACCTCATAGCTCGTTGCTGTGACCCCACAACTCTGGCTCTGGCTAAAAAACACCCCACTCATCCTGGGCGGGCTCCACGGCCGCTGTCCCCCAGCCCCCTGCTCCCCACGACCTGGTGCACCTGTGTCTGCTCACGCTCTCTTCCTTCTGTCCCCACCAACATCTTGGTTCATGCGGCAGAGGCCAGGGCTTCCTGGTCAAGACTGGGGGGCAGGGATCTGCTATGGAGTCCTCCCAAAGCAGGGAGTGTTCCCTGTTCACCACCACCCCTCTGACTCCAGGCTTGTACTTGGGTCGGGGGCAGGCTGAGGATTTGCAAAATAATAACTGACCCATTAGAAACCTTTAGGAGACTCATCCCAAGCACAACCATCACCGCCACTCCCCCACCAAAGAGGGCCCAGTGGGGGGCCACAAACCTTGTCTTTCCCTGTCTAAAAAAGCCAACAGCACCGCATAGAGCAGACGCCGCTGCTCCCAGGGGAACGCTCAGCTCCATCACTGTTTGAGCGACACCCCCACTTGGAAGGCCGGCTTGGGCTTTCAGGCCGTAAGAACTGATTTATTGTTTCAGGCTCAAACTTCAACCCAACAAAAGCACTTGAGTCCCACAGACGGAATACTTCATAAGCAACAGTAAATGAGCACAGCCTAAGAGCCCCCTTTTTGAGCAGAACAGACTACAAATGTTTATAGACACACCCATATTAAGGTAGCATATTAAAATTACGAGGTTAAATAAGAAATGACTGCAAAATGTCATTAATTCCGATCTGAAGCCAACAGGGCGAATGCCATCAGTAAAAGCAGCGGCTAGCCCTCCGAGCACCGGAGCGCAGGTAACCCGGCGGAGGCAAGCTCGGCGCCGCTCCGCACCACCAGAACCTGCCGCACTTGTGTTTACGGAGTCTACTTAAAAGCACGTAACGTCCAAAATCAGGACCAAGCAGTTTCCAGGTTGAGGCGGGGAGGAAACGGGCAATTCCAGCACGCCGGCAGAAACAGGTGCCGTGAGGCCCGAGGAGCGGGTCCCGTCCAGGCTCTCCAGCCAGGCCGGCGCCGCGCCCCTTCCTCAGCCACTCCACCAGTCACTCCCAGACGGCCTGCACCCCACGGAGCCCCCGGCGAGTGAGACACGGCCCAAAGAGCTACCGATATTCCATGCCTGGATCCTGTGAGGAAGGAGTAAAAAGGATGCTGGGCTTATGTGTAACAGGGGACTAAAGGATTAGCACGGAGGAGGGTCAAGGAAGGAGGAGATGGAGAAAGCTAGTGGGGATGAACGGGAACAGTGTGTACAAGGTCCTGGGTTGAAAGGGGCTTGCAAAGCAAAGCAAGCAGGGGACCGAGGCTCAGCGAACAGGACAGGAGCCTGCTAAAACAGAGGCCAGGATCGGGCAGGCCTCCCAGGGTCCAAGAACAATGGGAAGCCATGAGAGGGTTTCGAGCAAGGGAATGGAGGGGACAGATCTACTTCTGGTGGGGACCACTTAGGCTACCACTAGCAGCATGGGCTGTACTGGGACTGCCTGGACCCAGGAGGCCAGCTCCCCACAAGGAGAGCTCACAGGCGAGTCAGGGAAACAAATCCCCTAAATTCTTCTAATGCTAAGCATATTTATCAACTTCCCAAGGACTTGGTTTTTCTCCTTTATAAATAATGAAACTGAAGAGTGTTTTTCCCCCAGTGGTAACACCAGGCTTTAAAAAAAAAAAAAAGTATTACTATTAAAAAGTAATATACGCTCAGAGCAAAAATGTACACACTACCAACATCTAGGGAAAGTCAGGAGAGTCCCTTACATCCCACTCCCTGACACCCCATCATTATCACTTTAGAGACCCAAGTAGTTAGAAATGCATAAGGGACCCCTGGGCACTACTGCTCAGGACCTACTTCCTCAACACACTGCACACTTCCGATCTGCGAGCCCGTGCATCCATATTCCACAGGATGAAAACACCAGAATGTATTTAGTAAGTATCACCTTTATAAATAACGTGGTGATAACCTCCTGTACACATCTGGATATCTAAGCGCCTATCATATTCTCTCCTAAGAATAAACAGTCCCAACAAGCAGAATTGCTGGGATCAGAAAAATGACCATTCAAATTTTTGACACATAAAACTTTCCTGGAGAAGACGTAATTAATGATTTGCTCTCCAGAGAGCAAATAATAGTAACAGCCAACACTTAACATTGTGCTATGTGCCAGGCCCAATTCTAAGCACTTTCCACATAAGAATTTATTTAGATTTCACAGAAACCACAGAGGATAGGAATTATTATCCCAACCAACAGGTGCTATCAAACAACCTTTGCTGATATGATGGGCATAAATGGAATTGTTCACCTGAAATTCTCTATTAATAAAGCTGAGTTTTTTACACCAGCTACTGTGATTTGTATTATTTACAGGCTTTGCTCATCTTACAGTAGGGATACTCATCCTTTTTATTGGTTTGCAAAAGCTCTTAACATATTGGCTATTAAGCTCGTACAGGCACATCTTGTTATATATTTTTTCTCTCATTGTCTCTTAACCTCACTTATGGAATCTTTTGCCAAAAAGAATTTTAATTCTTATGCTGTTAAATCTGTCAGTATTTTATCTTTAAGGTTTCTGGCTTGGTGTTACAGTAAGAATACATTAAATTGGTAGTTTTCAAAGTTTTTGGTCCTTAGAATGCTTTCTTCCAATAAAGTCTTCCAAGAATATCCTGCAGACAAAACAGGTAAGGCCAAAGTGCATTGCTTGAAATAGACATGGAGCCCAAGGTGCCCTCCACCATCCTCACCGACCCCCAGGCAAGCTCAAATATCCAAACACAGGATGCAACGACCACCAGCCGACACGATTGTTAAGATCCCTTCCAGTCCTACAATGCCACACACGTGACAGCAGACAGCATGCAAAAACCTGAATTACTTCCCAGACCCTACTAAACCCAAAAGATATTCCAAACGGTCATCTTCTCGAAGAGGCTATGCTCTCCCAAATCCCTCAACAACACCGAACTTCAGCTTCCAGAGGCACGGAAGAGAGGGAATCAGCATCTGGGACTTGATACAGCCAGGAGTACCAGATGCTCCATTCCCACTTCTCTCTCAGGTTCCTCCTGGGCAAAATGAGCACAGTGGCAGCCACTTCGAAAGGCTGTGGGAGAGATAAATGGGAAATACAGGGCAAGTACTTACAACAACATGTGGCCCCGAGCAGGTGCTCATTAAACGTTAGCTACTGGTCTGTTACCATCACTAGCGGTATGGTCTGTTACCATCACTAGCGGTATAATCTGTTCACTAGGAAAGACATTCCGGTGTCCACGCTGACTGATGCAGACGGTGATCTGTCCCGATGTTACATGGAGGATCACAGTAGAGGCGACCCGTGTAGGGCCCTGGACCTTCCTTCCAGTACACAAAGTAGGAGGCATGCCGAAAAGGCATGCAAGCAACCACAGACACCACAGCCCACCCCGTACCCCTAAACAGACCCCCAGAAGAGAAAACCAATCTTCGGAAGAGAACTCACAGATCTTACTTGAGGACATTTTTTCCCAAAAGGAACACTTTGTGAATATATGTTGTGAAGGTCTGCTAACTGCAGCATCACTTTTGACATGGAACCCTTCACCTGACTTAAACCAAAAGATGCTACACCCTTCTCTGAGGTCAAGATCAATGGCCCTAAGCCCACTGCACACCCCAGCATACGCCGACTGTCTGAGATGGAAACCAAAACTCCCTCCCAACTTGATGCCTACCTGCCCCAGGACCAATGGGAGGGCTGCTCCCGAAGGGGCAAGGACTCGCACTCTGGCGAGAAGAGCAGGGGCTCTGGCCCAGCTTCACAGGCTGCAGAGCGAGGGCAAAATCCGAAGCTTACACACACACACACACACACACACACACACACGGAGGCTGGGCCGGCCCCTATCCCCAGCTGCAGTCATCGATTCTAGTCCAGGAACGCAAGCCTGGCCACAGCCTGTCGCCCGCGGCCTCCAGGCACAGCAGTTGTCTCTGGTTCTCTGTGTCTCCCCCGCTCCCTACATCAGGTATTAATCTATTACTCAGGGCAGCTTCTGAGCGATGAAAGCCCAGCCGTTTTCAATAGAGAACGGTATGGCCAGATTCTACAGGAGTGATGAAATGTTTCTTCTGCTCTGGCAATTAAGACGGCACAAAGTCGCCTTTCCTCTGGTGCCACCCCCAACATCAAAGGATGAGAAATTCAAAGCCATTCATGCTGCATTGAAACCTCACAATGAAGCTGGGAAATGGAAGTCGATTACTGGGCATAAATATGCAATAGTTAAAAGGAAAGAGTTATAACAAAATTAAACTGCAGCAACCCCACAACGTGTGGAAACTTCCAGAACTAGAGTCCCCCTGGTAAACACCAAGAGAGACATCCTTATAAAGCAAGTTTCTGACCGCTGAAAGTCACGATCGGCCACTCCAGCTGCACATGGCCAGGGTGCCATGCCACTCTGCCGACCTTGGTACAGCAACAGCCCCCAAGGCCTCTGAGAACATGGCATTTGGACAGTTTGATTTTGCAGGGCTGTGAAGCTGCTGACCACAGAACATTCTGGCTCGGGGCTGCTTTGGCCACGTCTGTCCTTGGTCCCTAGGCCATCCAGGCCTAGCGGAGTCTAGAGTTATCCACCCGCTCCCCCCACATAACCCCCCCAGCCCAGGGCTCCCCCAGAGGCACTCCCGCTGCCAGCTTGCAGGAGAATGAACTAACCCTAAAGCGGGCAGTGTCCCGTCTGCCTGCTGCATAAATCCTGCTCCTCTTCTGACTGATTACCGCTCTCTTTAGGGGGGTATTTGATCTTTAAAATAAAAGCCCAGAACACAGAGAGCTATAGAAGTCTTACAATGTGTCAGGGTGTGTGGTTTTAAGGCAGGAAAATACTTCCCTCCCACACAAATGTGAATTCTGGGGAAAGATGCCACAGATCCAAGGGAGTAGACTATCTGGGAAAGCTTGATCAGTCTTAAAAATAGATAATTG
Organism: Ursus maritimus; assembly: GCF_017311325.1. Lineage (NCBI taxonomy): Eukaryota > Metazoa > Chordata > Mammalia > Carnivora > Ursidae > Ursus > Ursus maritimus. The sequence continues at coordinate 2,264,793 of NW_024423343.1, read as the reverse complement.
AACACAGAGTTTAGAATTCTCAGGAGCTACCTGAAAAAAGAAAATTAAACCTCGCCTATTTTTGATATCCAAAACTCCATTCTGATGAAACTTCTAACAGGGTGGCATTTTGCATTTCCAATTATAATAGAGTAATTGTGTTGCCATAGTTACTGCAAAATTCTGCAATAACTTTTGTTGCTTTGTAATTGCTGGAGTGTATATTCGTGTACAAGCAGCTGAGTTTTCCTGATTCGATGCCTCTCCTTCCTCTCCCCGATCACCACCAACCACCACCTTCCCTGGCTCAATTCTGAAACCACATCAGTTTCATAGGACGATCCCTAACGTAATGCGAGGAATTATCACAGGCAATTAAAACTCCAAGCAACCACGATCGTATTACAAAAGAAAAAGTGAAACCAGGCCAAGGTGCAAACCCACCAGCATTCCCCGAATCTTGCTGGGCTGGCGCTGGGTGAGGGCTGTTTTACGTGTTTACTCCCAGGCCTTCCATGCTTAGGTGGTTTGTGGGAATAAACAGAAAAGCCTGAGAAGAGAAAAGAGAGGAAGCAAACGAACTGCCCAGGCCCCTTCCTCCCTCACCGAGGGCAGGCAGGCAGCGCTGCACTCAGCAAGCAATTAGGTAGGTCTCTACAGTAATGCAATTAAGATTTAGTTAAGAAAGTCATTAGTTTTAAAATAACTTAAGTTTAATTTCTGCAACGCTTTATTTGAAAATTGTGTCACAGCAGGTCAATTTACAACATGCAATAAAGAAAACACTCATATCAGCTGCTGCAAGTTATTACAAATTTTTGATGTGCATTAAATGAGTACACTGGGTTCCACCCCCGGCCTTTCCAACTGATACGCGCGGTCTCGTGCTGTAACAGTGTCAAATATTTCAACGTTAAATGTAAATACGAGATAATTTGCTTATAATCCCGTGGTGTGTTTTTGCAATGCCGGGAAACGCGGCTCCCACCATCTGGGCAGGACGGGGCCACATCCCGGCCTGTGGAAACCCTGCGGGCACCCAGCCGGGGTCGCGGGCAGCACCCCCACCCCTCCCGTCACGGACCGGGGCACCCGCACCGCGAGCCCCGGGGAGGGACGTTTTTCTGCAAACTCACAGCCCTGGACAAAGTTACATAAACGGCGCCAGCCCGGCTCCGGGCGCCCCCGGCCCACCTGCCGAGGGCTCGGCCTGGGCGGGCGCCGGGCGCGTGCTCCCCCCCTCCCCCCCGGAGGCCAGCCGGCCGTACTGGCCCGGCCTCAGCCTCCGGGCTGCAGGGAAGGGTCCAGGACAGGCTCGGGCTCCCGCTCCGGAAAACCCACGGGTTGGGCGCCACGCGCGGCCTGGCGCACGGGCCGGGGCGCGGACCCGGGCGTCCACCTGCCGGGCCGGCGGCGGGGGTGGGGGGCGTGGGCACGGCGGCCTGCGGGCGGGTGGCGGGCGGGGGCTGACAATGCGCGGGCCGGGGCCGGGCCGGGCTGCGCTTACCGCGGCGGCGGCGGGCGCGGCGCTCTGCCCCGCGCGGTATGCCTGAGCCGCATCTCTCAGCCTGCGCCGCCACCACCCGCCGGCGGCGGGCGGGCGGAGCGCCTCGGGCGGCGGCGACAGCGGGGACGCGGCTGCGGCGCGCCGGAGCCCAGGCTGCTGAGGCGGCGGCGCGGGCGGGCGGGCGCGCGGGCTCGGGCGCGGGCGGCGGCGGGGACGGTGCTCCGCGGCGGCGGCCCCACAACCTCCCCTCCTCATTCACAAAAAATTGACCCACGTTGAACCATGATGCCGCTCCCCCCTCCAGCACGGAGCCGGGCGCTGATAGGCCACGCCCGACGCCCGTCAGCCGCCCCGGCCCCGCCCCTCAGCCGGCGGCTCTGCAGCCATTGGCTGCGCCGGCCTTGCATCACCTCCCTCCCGGGCCCCTCCCTCCTGCCCGATTTCTAACGAAGAGCTCGTCAATTACGGCTCGGCCCCGCCCTCCGGCCTCCCTCCCTGGCCGCCCGGCCGTCCTTCCATTGGTCCACTGGGGCCCCGGGTACCGCCCCGTGTGCTCCCGCCCCTCGTCCCGCGGCCACCAACCGCCAGGCCAGACGCCCTACAAACTGCATGGATGCTCCACCTCTGCCCGCCTTCCGGCACACGTCCTGGACCCCATTGGCTGCCTGAGATGCCAATCCCAGGAGGCGGAGCTACCAAAGGACGCTCCAGGCGCCAGCCGCTGGACGTTTCGCGGTTGAGAAAGCGCAGGGAGCCGGGCGGACTGTGATTGTAAACGTGGGCCCTCGCCCTGGCGAGCTCCACTCAGCAGCCCCGAGGAGTTGCTGTGCGCCGGCCTAGTGGTCAGGACCGCGTGCCTGGGCGCCTAGCGGCCGCACACTCAACCACAGGCTGAGGCAGGGGGCCGATCGGGCCTGGCCACGGCCTCCATCTTGGGTACTGGCGGCGGTCACGTGGTGCTACGTGCTCCCGGAGGCGCACGGGCGGCGCGGAGGACGAGTGCGCAGGCGCGGCGGGCCCCGCCCTGCCCCGCGGCGGGAACGCGGCCTCCCGGGCGGGGGGTGCGGGCCGGCTGGTCTTCCCCGAGGGCGGGAGGCGGGCCCGCCGCGCCTGCGCCACCGGCGAGTCGTAGGGTGTGTGGTGGTCCCGGTCGGCCCGTCAGCGCTGAGTGCTCAGCACTGAAAGTTGCCCGGTCGGGGTGTTTTGGGCAGTGTCGAGTGGCCGCTTCGAGTCCCGCCGGGCCCCGGACGCCCCGCGGGCTGTCGGTCGGCGGGCGCACAGGGTCCCCGGCCACCACCCCCGACCTGTTCCTCTCCGCAGCCGTGTACTCAGCCTTGCAGGCTCGGCGCGCCTCCTGCTTTCGAGTCGCGTGTGTCGCCCAGCGGGAAGGAGCACCTGCGACAAGTGTGCGGGTGCCCCCGCCGGCCGGGCGTGCACACCTGCGTCCTGGTGTCGCGGCGCCAGTCTCGGACCGTTCGGGAAGGTTCAGGCTCGGTGGCGTGGTTTGCAACGCGCTTCCTCTAGTCGAAGTGCGGAGTGGCAGCCGCGTCTTTGCATTAAAAGGGCTCTACAGTTAGTTTGCGTCCGCAAAGCTTTGTACCTGGCGGGATACTTTGTACCTGTCCGGATGTTTCAGAACTCAAACTGGTGATTCCAAAAACTTGAGATCGCAAGACTCAAATTTCGTTAAATCGTTGTCTCATCACTAAAGCAGCTTCTTTCCTAGAAAGCAGAATCTAGAGAGATCATTTAACTGAATCCAGGGTGTTTTTGTTTTTTCGCACAATTGCCAAAGTGTCCATATTGGTCAGGCTCTGCTAACATGAACCTGGACCCTGGCATTATACAGAAGTGCACGTGAAGATACACAGGCAGGTCCGGTGTAATAGGAACGTTACCCAGCTTGAGACCTTGGTGGTGACAGAAAAGTCGCTGGCAGTGATTAGGTCCTGCTGGATGAGAGGAGGCCGGGGCAGGCCTGTGCTGCCCCATTGTCACCTAACAAAGGCCAATGTACTTCACTCATCCTCTGAAACCTCAGCCTTTCCAGGTTGTATGGCCCAAATGCTTTTTCAGGAGAGAAAAGTAGCTTTTCCGTTGTAATGAAAATCACTGCCTTATGGTATTATTTTATTGGTAGTATTGAGGAACTGGGGGGGAGGGGTCAACTCTCCAGAACTTACATCAGAAAACGGGTCAGTTTGATTATCAGTCTTAGAATAATCCTGGAGGCGGACAGAGGCGAAGCCTGATGCGGTGTTTGTGACAAAGCTGGCCTGTGGGGTGCTGGCAGAGATGTGTTTGCTTGTTTCCTTTTAGAAATGAGCAGAGATTGGTTTAATGTTGTTCTTGATCACTGACGCCCAAAGGAAAAAATGTAGTCAGTATGTCAGTAAAAATTGAATTTTCAAAGTGAAAAGGCACAATTTTACAATATTTTAAATATATTGAAATAAGTAATGATTACAAAACCTTGGGCATTCTAAGTAGAAATGCCTGTCGTAAGATAACTTTGAGGCAAATGAATGGTGAATTGTAGAAATTTAAAACAAAAGACATAGCTGAAGAAAATTACCACTAGTGACCTGGCTGATGACGGAAGAGGTACATTTATCAAGTGTTCATTCAGGTGAGACAGAATCTGGGTCTGAGTAACATTCAGATGATAAAAAGTTATGAAACAGAGTTGTTTCACGGATTATTAAAAGTATACAGTAATCAGAAAATGCAGGGGAAATGCATACAAGTCTAGTAAAATTAATTTTACAGATACAGAACAAGAGCTACGTGCCTGGAGAAACAGTCACATGGAAGAGTTCTGGGGTCTAATTCGAGGCAGGATTAATGAAAAGATAGAACTGCATTCAGAGGGAGCGTGCCAGTGAGCCTCACCTGCGGCTCTGCGAGCTCCTCCAAAGTGCGAGGCAAGAGCGCCACTCACCTTTTCTGGAGAAGAACTTGGGAGCCTGCGCAGCTGTGTCTGCTCTTGTTCTCTGAGGGAATGTCTGGCTGAAGGAGACTGCAGATGGCCAGTAGAGGTGTGCACAGAGAAAGGAAGGTCTCCAACACCGAAGCCCAGGGGGCAGGTGGAGTCAGAGCCCAAACACCAGGCGACATCCACTCGGGGCTTCAAACAAAGGCATTTTATAGAGAGTCCCAAACTCAGGAGGGTTTCGTTTCAGAAAGAAAATGAATCCCAGGGTCGCCTGGGTGGCACAGTGGTTAAGCGTCTGCTTTTGGCTCAGGGCGTGATCCCGGCGTTATGGGATCGAGCCCCACATCAGGCTCCTCCGCTATGAGCCTGCTTCTTCCTCTCCCACTCCCCTGCCTGTGTTCCCTCTCTCGCTGGCTGTCTCTATCTCTGTCAAATAAATAAATAAAATCTTTAAAAAAAAAAAATGAATCCCAGTGTTAAGGAAACAAATCATTCAATCAAAAATGAAAACAGCTCCAAAGACTCAAATAAAAAAGAAAAAAATCTAGAAGTTCAATAGAGTGGCCAATTATAAATATACCAAAAAAAAAAAAAAAAAAGGAAAGAAACCCAATAGCTTTCAGATGTACATTTAATCAATAATTATAAATGCTACTATTTATCGAGTTTTGCTATGTGGCAGGCATTGTGGTTAGCACTTTATATGCATTAGAAACACATGATGGAAAATTGCCAATCACATTAGCAAAAGAACATTTTAAATACCTACAAGTAACACTAAACCCCGGTGGAACTTCATGGGACTTGACAAATGGTGGAATCATTCACCTGGAAGAATAAACATTTGAGAACAGTCAAAAAAGAAGAGTAATGGGGCCAAAAGTGCTCCCAGATCGAGGCTCCATAATGAAAACAACGTGGTACTGGCCAAGATCAATGGAAAGTCCTAGAAAGGAAAGCAGCAGCCCCAAGCAAACACGAGCTGAGACGTAGCCAGCACGTGGTCTGTCTGTCCCAGCTCCTCCTCCCGGCGGGCAGCTTTCCAGGCTGGTCAATGCCTATGTCATAGCAATTGGCAAGTATTTGGAACATCATCCCTGTGAGGATTTAAAATCTATAAAGGCGGCTTTTCAAATCACCGAGAAAGCAATGTGGTAAGGGCACCCGCTAATCATCTGAAGAAAAGAGTATAAAAGTTGGATTCCTACCTCATCAGATGAAGATTTAACTATTGAACAAGAAAAGCCATGAGAGTACCAGGAAAAATCTGTTAGTGGACATTTCTATAGATTGTAGAATAGGAGGGATACCAGCAACAATTGTACAGAGAAATACTAATAAATTTGACCATGTTGCAGTTAAAGTTTGAGGTATAATCAGCAAAGAAAGGTAAGTTTCAAAGGTGGCATATTCATACAAGGGAATATTACCCAACAATAAAAGAGAATGAACTGCTGAGACAGATGAATAAACACCAAAAATATCAGGAGAGTCCCATACAAAAGACTATATACTGTAGGTCTCCATTAATATGAAATTCAGGCACCAGCCTAAAGGATCTGCGGGATTAGAAATTAGAAGTCTGGTTCTCTCTGAGGGTGTGGGTGGGGAAAACCCGGCAAAGACAACTTCCCAGGCCGAGGAGATGATACAGGTCTCTATGGGGGTGGAAAACACACTGGAGTAAACAGGTGTCGGAACTCATTGAATTTAAGAGTTGTGCCTTTCTTGGGGACATTTTACCTCAAGGGAACGAAATAGTGGAGGCAGTAGCTGCCCCAATTTGGGGGGGGGGGGCAGGGGCGGAACTTCCCGGTGCCTCATGTAAAAGGTAAATGACTAGAGCTGAGTATTTGCATCATGTTGCATAAAGGCTTAATCTCCTTCACAGTGAGAGGGCTTTCAAGCCGACAGGAGACAGGAAGCGAACGCTGCCGAAGCAGAGACGTGAACAGCACACACAAAAGGAGAGTGCCCCATGAACTAAAGGTTCTGTTCCCTAATAATAAAGGAAATAGGACAGTTTATTTGATAAGAGCGTATGCGGAGAAGTAAACACTATTACATGTTAGCAGCGAATGGCAACTTGTGGAAACTTTGAGACAGCCACTTTAAGGAGACACGGACAGCAAGCCTTAACGTTCCACGTGTTCTTTCACCTACTGATTTCACTTCCAGAACTTCATTCTATGGAATAAACACTGATGTTGATAAAGATTTAGCTGAAAAAGTTCACAGCAACAATGATTGGAAGATACATCAGTTTGTATGCATATCCATACAGACGTATGAATATCTATCTACCTCCAAGTTTCCAAAAATAGGAGAGTTAATATCATGGAAAGAAACCCACATTAGAGCTTTAAGCAGAAAGGAAGACCATAGAACGTCATAACAGCACGGCACAGTCTTTATAAAGGAAAACACTTATAGACGTAGAAAAGACAGGAAGACGCCCATCAGAATGTTCCCAGTGCTTCCTTCTGAGTATGCAGGGGATGAGACATCATTGTTCTCTTTTGCTCATCCCAGCTTTCTCAATTCCCCAGTGAGCATGGATGACTTTTGTATAAAAGAGAAACCTCTGAGAGGATCTGAAGTGAAGTAAGGAAGCTGTAGGGCGAGAGTAGCTGAGGGGTCGGTTGGCGGGTCACTGACTGCAGGGCTGTCGGGCAGGCGGGGAGAGGCTCTGCCAAGTTCTGATGGAGGCAGCAGAGATGGGTCAGGGTAGGAGCAAGGGAGCTGCCGGCTCCTGTCACCCAGCTTCTAGGCCCGGAGCCTGGATGGGGCGGAGCTGACCTTGGAGCAGACAGTCAAAAGCCACCGAAGATGACAGTCTTGCTTGTTTTGTTTTCATCCATGTGTTTTTTGAGGTAAAATGTTGAGGTCATCAGCATATGGGAAGGAGCCGAAGTCCGGAGGCCATGAGGCTGGGGAGGAGGGCCAGGTGTGGAAAGCGGTGCAGAAAGGGGGCCACGCCGCCAGGGAAGCTCTCAGGGAAGCAGCGCATCGAGTGAATGAGAGATGAGAAAATAAGTTTGAGCTGGCTTGTGTTCTGAGGAATTTAATTGCAAAGTGTCTTAGCCTGCGTCCCGCACAGTCAAGTCACACAGGGCCTGGGAGTGTGAGCCCAGGGGCAAGAGTGATGGCTGATGGCGCGGCGAGCTAGAGACGGGAGACAGGCGCAAGGGAGGGCCAATGCCCGCTGCATTACCCAGCCGGCCTAGAGCTGTCCACCTGGGGGGAGGAGCTGGGGAGGGGATGTTGACTGAGGGTCACCGCCCAGGTGAGAAGTCCCCACACTTGCAGGTCCAGCGAGTACAAGTCCCAAGAGAGTCCTGGGAGCACCTTACCCTGGGAGCATCAGAGAAATTCTGGGGCAGGAGACCAAAGGCACTTGGGCCAAGCAAGGAGCTGTAGGGGGCGCCTACAGGGCCCCTGCAGCAACAGCCAGGACGGGAAGGGCCCCTTCAGAACCGCAAGTCTGGGCTGGGCCAGGCAGGCAGCCACTAGGCTCGGGGTCACCTGCCATCCTGGTGACATTGCTTGTAGCAGCCCCTCAGGCCCAAGGGTGTCTGGGTGTGAACGATAAACCACGCGGTCACCCAGCCAATGCAGGCACTGAAGAAGAGAGTCAGGAGGGGAAGACGTGGGGGAAGGAGCTTCTTTTGTCCCAGTGTAGGAGACTCCTGCGTGCCAGGGCCGGGGAAGACGAAGACGAGTCTGCGGTGGCCCGAGGTGGCCCCAGAGGGCAACCTAGAGGAGGGGATGGAAGTGCCAGACCATCCCTAACACGTGGCCCTGTGGCAAGGGCCTCGGGCAGGTGCACACACCACATGTCACTTGCTCTGTAACTGGAATTTCGAGTCGTTCCCCTCCCTTGTGATGCCATCCCCTCCGCCCTGGCTTGCCCCCTTTCTCTTCCTACCTCTGGCTCCACGACACCACTGAGAGTGCTTTACTTCCACTCTCCAGACACCTCAGCCCACTGTACCAAGCTGTCCCCTCACCTGCACCCTCGGCCTCCCTCAGCCCTGTGGTGCCAGCTACCTTCGGCTGGATGGGCTGAGACAGGGGCCCCTGCGTGGGTTCACGAAATGGGTTCTGGCCATTTGGACAGGGACTCACGGGCCCCAGTTACATGAAGCAGGGCCTAGAACAGGGAGCCAGGGCCCCATGGCCTTCTCACTTGGGAGAGGGATACACCAGGGGAGCGGGCAGGTCCTGGAGAGCATGAGTGCAGGCCATGCTCTTGCTCAGGGCTGCAGGAGGTGCGGAAAAGCCCAGGCAGAAGAAACCTTATCCAGGAGAAGACTCCGGAATGGAGGAGGGGTGTGTGTGCTGAGATACAGACACGGTTCTAGGTGTGGGGGCAGGCAGTGAAGATAGCACCTCCATTTTATAATAGACATGCTCCCAACCGAGACCCAGGAGCCAGGATGGGCTAGTGGTAACAGCAGCCCTGAACATTCCTGCTGTGAGCCATGCATGCTGGAAATGGCATCGGGGGGCTACTGAAACGGGAGCCAAGCAGGGCTGTATCAACGGTTGCTGAGTAGTGCTGAGGACCCCGCCACAGTCTGAGGCTGTGTCTTTATAATGGCACAAGCCACATGGTCTGTCTTTTCTGATAGGGCTCAGAAGCCTAAGTGCAAAGGACTCATGGTTGGATGATGCAAGGTTGCAGGGATGCCCTTGGTTGGATTTGAGTTCACGAGACCTGCAGGGCCTGGGAACCCTCGGGCCAACAAAGTCACATCAAAAGTAGTCCAGGTATGGGATACTCTTGGGGCGTCTGGCAGAAGCATACAGCTCTAACAAGGGAAATGCCCTCAGCCCACAGATAAAGCCTCACTCAAAATGAGCTCACAATGAAAATTATAAAACCCAAAGGAAGGAATTCACCATGGGCAAGAGTTAGCGGAGAAGCAAAAAGCAGGATCATATCTTTTCCCCATCCCCCCAAGAAACTGAGATAATACCCAAGAGTTTAGTGTACATATGCGAGAAATGTCTAAGGAAGTTAAGGAAGAATCGAATATGTAACAAAAGAATAAGTCTCTAGGGAAAAGAAAAGATGAGGTTTTTTTTTTAAAGATTTTATTTATGCATTTGAGAGAGAGAGCACGAGCATGAGCAAGCATAAGCGAGCATGGGGGAGGGGCATGACCCAGGGGGAGGGGCAGAAGGAGAAGCAGACACCCCCACCCCTGCTGAGCAGGGAGCAGGACCCTGGAATCACAACCTGGGCCAAAGGCAGACACTTAACTGACTGAGCCACCCAGGTCCCCCAGAAAAGATGAGTTTTTCAAAAACAAGTAAAACCTCTAGACATGAAGAACGTAGCCATTAAACTTGAAAATGCAGTGAGAAAGATAAGAGCATAGTAGGAATAACAGAAACCGTTCTTCACAAGCTGGAAGACAGATCTGAGGACGCTATGCAAATGGAGACCGGGGAGACAAGGAGGGGGAAGCTGACATCCTGTAGGAGAGTGGTGGCTGCCCCCCCCCCCCGTGTGCCCTGAGCCCACCTCCTCCACCCGAGGGGGCCCCACCCCCAGCTGCTACAAGAGTTGCCCACTGATGGCTCACAGCTGCATCCTTCTCCAGAGAGCTGTCCTTGGTCAAAGGGAATCAGCTCACCTGGAAAGGCTTGGGAGGGTACCCCTCACCTTCCAGGGGGCTCCCCAGGGATGTCTGACTGACAGGGATAGACAAGACCAGCCTCCATGCTAAGTGAGGCGTGCTTCTGAACCCCCACAGGATGGGGATGGGGCTAAACCAAGGCCTGAGTCTAACTGTAACTTACTTGCTTGGCTCCTCCCTGCCTTGTCCTGCTGACCCTCCCTTCTCCTGAGAGCAATCCCTCAATAAAATATTTGCACAAAAATCCTCACCTCCAGCTCTGCTCCTGCAGCATCTGAGCTAAATGAGGCATTTCCAGAGGAGAGAATGGAGGAGCCACATAGGAGTTCTTCCTACTGCAGCACATCTGTCTCCCAGGGGGTCGGACGGGTTTGCAGACCCACCCTGCGATCATTTCCCCAGCCCCCAAGCATGGATGGTATTAATTCATAGTACGCATTAACATTTGTTTTGTGGCCTCATATGTGGCCATGACCAGTGGTCGTAAATGTTTCATATATGCCTGGAAAAAAATGTGTTTGCTAATTTAAGAGTTCAGAATTCTTTCAATATGTGAACATTAGTTTCAGCTTGGGATGGATGTACTCAGCAGACACCAGAGCCCCTGCTTTCATTCTCTCACCTGTGGAATAACAGTTATCATGGTAGGAAAGGCCATGAGGAAAGCCCCTCAACATGCCCCCCTGCCCTGGCCAAGATAATAAGTCAGCTGAAAGAAAATGCTGAGCAGAGAAATTGTCAATGTGCAAGTAAGTCTAAGCTCATGCTAAGTGTGAGCTCTAGCAAACAATATATGAAATAAAATGACAGATGCTTTCTGGTGCATAAGAACTAGGTGGAGCTGGCAAGGCAGGAGGGGACATTAGAGGTTGAGCATTTTAAGATCCTTGTATTGTCTGGGAGTTTAACTTAAGCTTTTGTTAAGCAAAAAGTGCTTGTCACAAATTTTAAAGAAGGCGCTAAAAGACTTGAAGTAGAATGGACAACTTCCATGGAAGTGAGGGGCACAGCAGAAGAAAGGAAGGAAAAATGGAAAGAAAAACTGTCATTCTAATACCATGTAGGGAAGATTAAAAGAAGCACAGAAAGAGCAGGTTAAACAGAAAACCGAGAATAACACTGAGAGCTAAATCTGAATATATTTCTCTTATCACAATGAATATAAATGGACTAAGTTTTCCAGTTAAAGACAGATTGTCAGTTTGGGTTTAAAAATACAATCCTTCTTCCTACTGTTTATAAATGATATCAACATGAAAAGTTGATAGGCTGCAGGGGCAAAAAAATGATGTTCTAGGTCAACACTAATCAAAGGAATTCCCCATTATTATAATATCAGTTAAAATGGACTCTAAGGAAAGATTGCATCAGAGGCAAAGGTGGCCACTACATATTGGCAAGAGGGACAATCCATCAAGGAGATATATTGGTTTAAGTTTTGCATCTTTAATTTAGACTCAAAACAATATAAAGCAAAAATCTGAAAAGTTCCCAGAAGAAATTTATAAACACACACCAGTGGAAAACACTAGTCTTTCAGTAACTGATATAAAAGATTTGAATCATAAAATTAACAAGTTTATGAACTGATGTTCATAAGAATTCTGCATTCTGAAAGAGCAAACACCTTCTATACAGAACATTCACAAACACAGGCCATGGCCACTTTCCAGACTACAAAGCAGATCTCAACATGTTCCAAAGAGTCAATACCAAACAGATCACCTTCTTTTACCAAAATGTGATTGAGTTAGAAACCTATTACAAAAAGATAACTCCAAGAACATCATTAGGCAAACTATTGGAATGAATTAGAGAGCCCAGCAAGACTGCTGGGTGTAAGATCCATATTTCAAAATTCATTGTGTCCTGAAGACCAGCTGGAAACACTCAGAATCATGGAGAAGTTATCACTGACAATGCAAAAACCTCACGATACCTAGGGATCAACCTAACAAAAATTGTGTAGATATTTATGGAGACAACTATGGAACTTTATTGAAAGATACTAAAAATATAACTGGAGACATACACCAAATTTCATCAATTCTGGAATATGCATTATTCTAACGTTAACATCTCAGAAACTGGATATATCTGGAAATTGAGGGTGCCTTGGCTGTGTCATAAGTGATGGATCAGTTGGCAGCATGAAATAAGGGTGCATCTTTCACTCAGTGGCATCTTGTATTAAACTAAATGAATACCATGTCCATGGATGGGGAGACTCAAAATTGTAAAATTGGCTATTCTCCCCAATGTATTTAATAACTTCAATTCAATTTTTGGGCAAGTTTCTTCTGAAAATCATTGAAAAGCAAAGAGCCCAGGATAGGCAAGGCAATCTTGGTAAGTACGTGGTGGTGGGGGAAGGTGTATTTACCAGATATCAATATCTCTTCTAAGCTTTAGGAATTCGACCATGTGGTCTTGGCTCAAGGATAGAACAGGGTAACAGAATAGAGTCAGACACATGTGTATGGAAACTTGATCTGGGACAGAGACTGCATTACAGAGCAGGGTAGAAGTGCTACTAAATAATTGATTCTTGGTCAAATGGTTAACCACACTGAAAAAAAACAAAACAAAACAAAACAAAACAAAATACATATCCTGTCTCACATCAAACACACAAACTTGCCAGAAAAAAAAAATCTGTGAAAAACAAAACTTTAGAGTTTTAGAAGTGCATGTGGGATGGATAGTTTTATGATCCATGGAAGGACTTCTTTTAAAGATGTCGTACGTGGAACGTAAAAGGCATAAGCCATGACGGAAAATATTAACAAGTTTGGCACCATTGTTCAACAGCATTAGCCATCAGGGAAATGCACGTTAACCCACGATGAGACACGACTTCACACCTGTTTGAGTGGCTGAAGTGAAAAGCCGTGACGGCAGTAAGCACTAGCAGGGATGTAGCACTCACATGCGGTTTGTGGGAACGTAAAACAGAACGGCCACTCCAAAACACGATTTTACAATTTTTGTTCCCAAAGGTAAACATATACTTATCATAATACACAACTAATGAATCATCGAGCCTTACATCGGAAACCGGGGATGTACTGTATGGTGACTAACATAATATAATAAAAAATCATTAAAAAAAAAAACATATACTTATCATGTGACCTGTAACCTTACTCTCAGGTCTTCACCCTCCAGAAATGAAAATGTACGCTCACACGAAAATCTATGTACAAAAGTTCATAGCAGGTCTGCCAACTACTGAACGAACAAACAAAACGGCTACATCCCTACAGTGGAATCCTGCATGACCACAAAATGGGACAAGCTCTTGTGGATACACATGTGTGCTCATGCATTATTCTTTCCAGTTTTCTGTAAGCTTGGAATATTTAACAGTGACACCCAAACTAAAATGCATGCAGACACAGTAATTGAATTGTGGAAGACATTTGCAAGAACGGAATCTTTCTCTTTCAAGACTTTATTGGTATTTAAACATTGGTATTTTAACATAATAAAAAATTATTATAAAAAATTAAAAATAAATAAAAGACAGCTGTCCGAATATTAAAATAAATAAATAAATAAACAAACACCAGGTGGCTCTTTATTCAATGCTCGTGCTCCACGTTAGACAAGAAGCCCTCTAGAACCAAGCCTCCTGTCCATCGCTGTACTTTCTCCTCTTCGCCCAGCTCCTGGCCCTCCATAAATATGTGTTCATGAACAACATCATTTCTGAGACCCAGAAGAGGCAGGAATTGTACATTATTTTAAAATCATATTTAGGAGCATTACCAATGGTACCATGCAATTCTCGATTTTTCCTCTCATTCATACCAATCTTAGGAGTTAAATTCTAGGGACGCCTGGGTGGCTCAGTCAGTGAAGCGTCTGCCTTCAGCTCAGGTCATGATCTCAGGGTCCTGGGATTGAGCCCCACGTCAGGTTCTCTGATTATCGGGGAGTCTGCTTCTCCATCTCACGTTCCCTCTGTGCTCTCTCTCTCTTTAAATCTCTCTCTCTTAAAATCTTTTTTTAAAAAAAGAGTTAAATTCTATGGGCTCCATGGAAATCAGTTATTTCTATAGGAAAATCAAATTACATTTTCACTAGGAGCAGTTTCTATTTTTGGACACCAAAGAAATTCCAAAATATAATGATAATTCCAATGAATTTATAAATGTGGGCAAGCAGTTAACTTTGCTCTTCAAGTAACCATGATATGTTGAGTTGTCTTTGTTTAGAAGGAAGGAGCTTACCATGAGAAGTAATGTTTTGTCCTGATTTCGCTTTTAAGTGAAAATATTCTTTATTATTCCATGAATCTTTTTAACATTTGACCCCCAAAATATGGCCATCGCTTATAACTTGGACTGATTAGCAGACCGTCCTGATCATAATTTAGACGTCTCTGCAGGTACAACGCAGAGAGCACACAGGCAGGGTTTCTCCCATTGATTCCATGACAACCGTCTCCCCTGGAGGGGCTCTTATTCATTGTACAGGTGAGGGACAGGTGACTTGGGCCAGAAGAACCAGCCTGAGGACACAGGTCTAGACTGGGAATTCTATGCAGGTGGGAGAAGGGCAGGTAAACGATCATCCTGTGTTCACTGCTGTGGCCCAGCACGCAGTAGGCACTCAGAGCACCTGCTGGGTGAATAATTCAAGAAACATCTATTAAGAGATGGAGGTAGAGACTGGACTCAGGTCTAGCAGGTTCCAAGCAGTCCCTCTTTTTTTTTTTTTTTTAAATTCTATAAGCAACATAAGTTTGTTTTCTCTTTCTTCAATCTTGACCCATTGGGCATTTTCTTTCTAAAATGTTCTAGTAGAATAGGAATAATTAAATAATCTTTCCTTTATTAAAGTGAAAAATCACTCTGCTCCATAAACCAAAGGTAGGAATCATTTAGAAACGTGGTTTCCCCTTCTGCTTCTGCGCAGCTGGGAGCCTGTCTGCGGGGGGCGGGGGTTGGGGGGTTGGCACGGAGCCTCTAGCCCTTGCACAAGACTTACCCTTACCCTCCAGCTCAAGACTCGCGGGATGAGACCCGCGCCACCGCTGAGCGCGCTTCACAGCCGCCCGGCGCTACTATAGAAACTCAACAATAGGGCATCTGATTTTTAATTTTAATTTTATTTTTTCCCCACTAAAATATTCAAGTGAGAAACATTTGGAGATTTATATTCAGGGCACAAGACCAAATGGCGTCTGAAGCATTTCTTTGTTACATATAATTAATTTTTCTTGGCTTTTTTCTCCATCATGACAAAGCCAGATCTGTACCATTCATCCTATTTATAGGTGAATATTTCTCTTCCCTGAAGATTCTCAGCAACAGCCACTGAGATGCTGGAGGGGAGAGAACAGGTCTGCTTCATCTCCAGTCTTCATATGTAAACTGGAGAAACACCCTGAACCAGGCACTCTGAGTTACTGACTCAAATTTTTAAAAACAAACAAACAACAAACAAACAACCCCAAACCCGCCTATGGTTGGCTTCCATCTTATTGAGGGAAAGTGACTGAGCTCCTTCTATGTCACTTTGAATGGGCAAGGAGAAGCAGCCAGTGAGGGGAGTGTGGGTGGGAGATGGGGGGGGGACAAAGAAAGTATTGCTTCTCTCTCTTCCTTGTGTTTTTCTAGAAAAGCCCTCTTTGTTTCATACACACACACACACACACACACACACACACACACACACACAAAAACCACCCACAATTAGAATCTGAAGAACTGTAGAAAAGAAAACTGCATAGAGAATGTTATTTTTCCAATAAAAGATAGATGTGATCTGGCCCCTGGGTGTTGGTTTTAAGTGGAGATATTGACTTCCAGCTGACTGATGAGTGGAACATCTTTCTCCTGAAATATTGATAGTAGATTACACGAAACCACAAACTATCTCCATAAAGCACATCATTTCTAATCCTAATGGTGTTTTCTTTCCTCTGGATGACTGCTACATTCATGATATGATGGCTTTATTCTATCTTGGGGAAAAACTTTTTACCATACTGCTAAATTAACTTGTCAAAAGGCTTCAAACTTCGGAAGCTTTTACAGCTCAATTCAATGCTATTATTCAAGATTGAATGGGAAGGGCTGTGGACTGTAAAAGCTTGCAAAAAATAAATTTCACAGGCTTTCACAGACTGAGTGAAATACTTACCTTTTGTCCAGGTTGTATATCTTTATTGGGGAGTCTCAGAATAGCTACATTTTGCCCATAAATTCTCGCTCTTACCCTAAAAGTCTGTGTGTTTTTGTCTGTTGCCCTTGAAGGTCCTGTGTGGCGCATGTCCTCTCCATAACAAGTCATCCCTGCACAGCACAATGGGGACTGGAGTGCTCTCCAAAACGTGGGGCAGAAGGGAAGACAAAGGCTGCCAGCTCCTGGAACGATCCTTGAGATTTTTTAGTTCTTTTATTCTCAGTACAGACTCACAAGGGATTTGATAGCCAATTACTGCTTACTAACGCAAGTCAACGGTCGTGGTACTTTCTGGATTGGAGGAGGCGTACAAAGCCACGGCAGCGACTGGTGTCAGCGCTCTAGCTAAGACTGGGCCATTTGGAACACCAGCTGAAGCACAAATGTCCAGCGTTACATGAGGTCTCGGTGCCAGACTCCAGAACGCTCAGGCCGCCAGGTAGTCAGGTCTGTGCCACAAGCCATGCGTTGATCCATTGGCCTCACGCAGCTGTGGTCCATGACTGGCATGTACACTTTGGGCACGGAAGGAATTCTAGCGGTGGGATGGGAAGACATATGGTCTGCTCGGCCTTTCCTTTTTACATGGAGCTTCTGTTTTCACCAAATCACTTCTTAAGTAAATGCCATTAGTGGATGCCAGGTTGGTTTTTTGTTTTTTTTTTTTTTTAGTGCTCTGAGGTGGTTGGTAGCAATGGGTAGGTTACCCTGTAGTCTTGCAGAGTAAGGTTTCTAAGATCTGTAAGAACTTATTTCAATGCCAGCTCAAAATGCTCAAGGTACTCATAAAAAAAAAAAAACACTTAGATATTTGTGTGCCTGTACCCCGAGGGGATGACAAGACGGATACCCCCATAGTTCTCCTGTGTAAAGGCGAGTTTCAATGCCTTCTCTCTAATAAAGCCTTCTTGCTCCCTCAACCAGAAGAAATCTTTGTCTGAGCTTTTTTGGGAACGTAGCATTATTTCTTTCACGCCCAACAATTCCCATGTTGTGTAATGGTTATTTGCATGCATGCATTACTGCTATCAGACTAAATGCCTGTGGGTCCCACGGTGTCATCCATCTTCCCCTCCCCCAAAGCCCCTCCCAAGAGCACACACCCACAGTATACCTCTGGGAGTGGGGCCTGGGAATGAATACTTTGGGAAGCTCATCAAGGAGTCTAATGGGCATCGAAGATTGCAAACAGCTGTGCTAGGTGACCTGCAAGTAAGGAAATCCCCTGCGGCTCCAGCAATGTGCCAGGAAGGCTCACAGAACAGGGCTGGGCTTTAGTGGATGGGTGTGGCCGAAACACTGGCCCAGGAGAGGAGGTCTCAGAGGTCTGGGCAGGCGTGGAGAGTGCAGGGCTTGTTCAGAGGACTTGGGTGCATCCTTTGAAACAGCGCTGGGTTTCCAGCCCCAGAGGAGGGGGTGGGGCTCAGCCTGCTGCCAGGAGCACTTGGATCCTGGGGAGCCCCCCCCCAACCCCGGGGCCCCTGGCTTCCGGTTCCCAGCCCCCTTCATGGCGATTTCACAGGGTTCCCGCTCCCGTGTGGATGAGGCTCTTGGGTTTGAGCTCTGCGCTGGCATCTTTCCCGATGTCTCAGTTCTTCTTGAATGTCAAGCTCCACTGGACGTGATCCCACTGATCAGAAAGACGATGGGGAGGGAGGACCGGGGGAGTTTGGAAGCAGGAGCATCACGGGATCATCTGGGCAGTCTTGCAGATATTCTGCTATCATACACGTGAGATTCCAGGGCCCGCTCTGCGGGGGTTAAGGGAGCAGGGGGAGCAGGAGAGGGGACTTGCATTTACGAGCCGTCTGCTGGCTCCGGGATCGGCATTTTACATGCGGGACATGTGACTCCGCTGCACCCCCAGTGTCTCTGGATGAGTAACCCTCTTCTCCAGAGAGGGAGACCAAATACTCAGAGACTTGGAGCCGCTCCCCAAAGTCACAGTTAACAAGTGAGAGCCGGGCGGGGGGGGGGGAACCTTCTACCAGCGACTCCTGAGGGCTTTTCCCGCACACCACACTACCCTCCCACAGCTGCCCCCGCGGCTGGAAAACACAGCCCCCGGGGCTGTGCGGCCGAATCTGGGCGTATGAGAATCTGGACTGGGAGTCAGAGAGGATGTTTTGGTGTTAACAGTGGACTTTATGGTCTACCAGAGACTCTCATAATCATTGAAGAGTTTTTGTTTGTTTATTTTTTCCCAGTAGAGGCGGCCTGGTGAATTCAAAACCTAACTGGGAAATTAGAAACCTGATTTGCTCTCTTTGTAAGAATGTTAGTTTTGGCAAAGTGCTCGTGCGTACTCTTCCAGGGCACAGGAGTCGGCGGATTTGACGGGACAGGTCATCCGTCCCCAGTGACCGCCTCTGCCGGACCTGCCTTCCCAGGAGGTCAAGCCAACCGAGGAAACAGAAGCAATCACTTAGAAAGGCTCCCCGTGTTTTGAGGAGAAGGTAATCCGTGAGAATATGAGAGCAGGAAGGAAGTCAAGAAAGAAGAGAGGACGGTCTATTGAACGGGTAGAGGACCAGTACAGGTGTACGGACAGCCCCGAGTTACTTCCTGCAGAGGACTTGTCCAGAGTGCACTTGACCGTGGTCGTCTATGCCTTACTGTGACCACCCCTGGCTGTGGGGAGCTCCTGAGGGCCGGCCTCTTCCCCCCAGGGACCGACCCTTCAGGAAGGGGGTGCTCTCCCAGGTAAGCAGTAAGCAAGTCACGGATCCAAGAGGCTCAGCGCTTCTGGCTGGTCAGCCAAGGGTCAGCGCATCTCAAATTCTTCCAGTGCCCTGGGGCTCCACGTGGTCTTTCCACCCACAGGGCTACCTCGAAAGCCCACCCAAGAGTCCCTGCTGGGACACAAGGTTCCCCTATTGGAGACTGAGCCCCCAGCACCAGCCGGCCCCAGAGAGCCCAGCCGGGGCCCCGCGAGCTGCACCCTGGCTGCCCAGGGGCCCATCCGGGGCCTGCCAGGGAGAGGCCTGCAGGACAGGACAGAACGCTGGGGGCGGCCTGGTGGTTGTGGCCAGGGCACAGGGTCCAACCAGGTGTAAAAGACTTTTTAAAAGTGTTTTGAAAAGAGAGTGGACAAGATCCAGAAACGGTATTTGTGAGACTAAGACAAAGACTAAGGTCTTCAGGGAGAAAATGGTTATGCCAAAGAGGTAATTTTATAGAAAGGACAGAGAAGGATGGTTTTGAGGACATGGAGATTTCCCTGTTCGTGAAAATGAGGATTTCATCAGAGGCATCACTGCCCAGGGACAGAGGCGGACTTCCGGGAGCGTCCCTGGAGGCCGAAGGGCTAACCCACGACCTGCAGGGCTGCAGGGCACAGATATGCTGCACTCATTACGGGGACCGTGCTGTCAGGTGGAGACAAGCAGCCACCAGCCGCTCAGCCGTGTCCCCGCCGTGGCTTGCATGGCTCAGACTATTTCCGCGCCGGAGGAAAGGGCCTCGGGGAGAAAGTGGTGCAAAGGGCGCAGCTCACTTCAGTCGTGGAGCCGCCCCGCTGCATCGCCCATGCACAGCCAGCCATCTCTGCGAGGCATGCAGAGAAGAGCACTGTGCGCTCGGGACCTTCGCTCAGGGGCCTTCTGGTAGTCGCTGGAGGGCTGGGAGGGAGCAGGCAGAAAAGCCGCTGTGTGAGCATCTCCGGACAAGGGTGGAGAAGCCCCGACCAGCCCAAGGAGCAGTCACAGTTAGCCGAGACACTGAAGCCTGAAGTCTGTGTCTGGAAGGTTCCGTCCCGTGCATTGCCAGGCCTCGCCCCCGGTGCTCCCCACTTTCCGGCTCAGCTGCCCCCCAGCACCCGACGGCTTTGGTTGTCCCCGTGTGCTCACCAACTGAGCTTCTGAGCCTGCCCTGTCCCCGACGCCCGGGCAGTACTGACATCTTCTTACTTTGGATCCCAAGGGAGTTGAGAAGCGGACAATGAGAGGCTCGCGGTTTGTGGTTCCAGCAACGTGTTTTGGCTGTAGAGTGTCACAGCGGTGAACGAAGCACGGAGACCGAAGCTTTGGACATTCCCTTCCCACCCACGTTGGCGTCACAAGTGCTCTGGGACAGTTGTGTTTTGCTCTTCCCCCAGCTCGTGGCCCTGGAGCGCGACTCCCTGCTGTCCCCAAGCCGGGCCATGCCCACCCTGCCCTTCCACAGTCCTCACTGGGCACGGCCAGAGTCAGTGTAAACTCTAATCCCCCGACTTTACATCCAAACCCTCCAGACAACTTCTGTTGTTCTCGTCACTCTCCTTTCCCCGTTCTTCAGGCTTTAGGCTCAATTCCCGTTCCTTCATTGGCTCCCACTCAAGCATTTTGTGAGTTGAGTCTCTGCAGAAGATCCAGGGAGCGGTGGGAGAGGCCCTCGTGGGGTCTGGAGCTCCCCTTCCACCTGGCTCTTGCCCCCTCGGGGTGCAGTGCACGGAGGCCCTGCCTTGGGTCACACCTGAGCTGTGAGGTGTTGAGTTATCAGCCTCTTAGCGCCCAAGGGCCGCCCCCACCGAGTCATGGCTCCCATGCTCACGTCCCAGCTACACTGGCAGCCGAGGGTTAAGTCAGCCGGCACAGGAGGAGGGCCTCAGGAGTGCCTGATGACATGGTCCTTCCCGTGGTTTCTCATCCTGCCTCACCAAGGGGGACCTTCCCACCACGTGCACCACATCCCCCTTTCCATGGAAGCCGCTCCCAGCACGCACAGGTCCCTCCCCCAGGGCTCTGCTTAATGCCACCTTCCACCTTTCCTTGGTGTCACTCAGGTTTTCAGGCAATTGGCACAAGAGTCATCTCTTCAGTCCCCTTTGAAGCAATAGCACAGAGCCGACTCCGCAGAACGAGAGACTCCGCGTGGTCGGTGAGAACATGAAGACAGGTGCTGTTGCCCCTCTCCCCCCAGCATCCCCATGCCCTTCTTCTCTGACGTCGGAATGCCATTTTGTCCAGATTTGGGCTGTGATGTCAAGGTCTCAGGGACATTGCACTTGCCTCAGCACGAGGCTTGCATCATGATGGATTCCACCCCTTGTTGGTGTCTCATCTCTCTGTCCAGCGGTGGTCCGGGATCTGCCGCAGGAGTCCTGATGCCGACGAGTTGTAAGTGGAGTTAGATGCATCACCATGATGGCTGGTTTCCAGGTAGTAAGGAGTAGACTCATCCCCCCTTTGCCTTTTGCTCTTCACTATTTTTTTCCCCTTGAACATGTGTGTGATGCTGGACGTGCAGCAGCCGGCTGTCATCAGGAGGCACAAGCATGAAGGTGAACATTGATTTGCTAAGGACACTGGAGCAGAAAATTAGGAGGAGCCTGTGTTCCTGGACAGCAGCGAAGAGGAGCCTTGGGCCGGCCCCTCCAAGCTTTCCGCGTGTGATGGATTTGAGCTACGGAGCTTGGGCAACCTTCGTCCGCAGCTCAAACCATTCCTAAGTGGCAGAAAGTACAATTAAAATTTTTTTGCACATGTATTCAGAGGTAAAAGGGCCGTGGTGACTATTACTTAGCTCTCTCAGTAGGACTCTAGAGAAGGCTTACCGAATTGCTCACATCTTCACCTAGTATAAGAAACACCTTGTATAAACATGAATCAGTGGACAAGTCTGTATCTCAGATGGAAACAAATGCAGATCCGACCCTGACGACTGAGGACCACCATCTCCAAGGAGCAAGGCTCTTTGTGCTAAGAACACGCTTTTATGGAAAGTGATATCAGCGTTCAGGTGCGTGCGTTATTAATAATCCTCTAATCCCCTAGAACACAGCAGAGCTTAGCAGGAAATACAAGACCAGGGATTCAACCTTGATCTTGGTTACTTTGAGAACACGCACGCTCTGCTTGCCCCCAGTTCATTTTTCCATCTTACCATTGCAGCACTGCCTCCAGTCTGTCCCCTTCCAGCAAAACCAGAATCAGGGCGAACGATCACGCGAGGTCCCTACACAGTTTCTCCTTGTAGCTACCCTGCAGGCTCTGTCTTCTCTCCTCTGACGCATTTCACGTTAAGGGAATGAAAACAGACACAAATCACTGTTACTTTGGGTCATTACCTCCGAGAACAGTTGTGCCGCTGAGACTCCCTATATCTTGGGAACAGATACGTCAATACGACAAGTTCTTACGCGGAGTTCCTTACTCACAGAGTGGTTTCAATTACAGTGAAAAGAGAAGCACTGTCAGAAACCATAATTTCAGGATCTCAGATTGAGGCACAAATGCCAACTCTTCAAATTTAGTTTTTCAGCATTTTTCCTCAAAATGAAAAATGTTTATTTAACATTTTAAAAAACTGTTCTAAAAAAAAAGTTAAGTAAAGGAGGTGAAATATTGTGAATTTATAAACAATGCACATTTTCATGTGTGTGAGGAACACATAAGTTCCTTAGGACTTCCTCTGATTTTATTTTCCTCTATTGAGCTGTGGTTAGAGATGAGTTGGGGTTTATAAAGTATAAACTTATTGTCCTAATTGAATTAACATATATTTACACATATGTGATCAACCAGGTTTAATAATTTAAATTAAGTCAATTATTATTGAAACTTTTGAAATTAACCATCACCCGAAATTATGTCATTACCGGTTTTCTTGCTGATTTGATTTTTCCTGTGGGAGGGGAGTTTTGACATTCCTTTCCACTGCCGGGTGCCCGGCACAGGGCAGAACGCCTCAAGCATTATAAGTGCTCAATGAATATTGGTATGTAATGATTATTGACGGTAGAAATGTATTTTACCATCATTGTGGTTTCTTTGTAACACCACATTTCACATGGAGGTCCATATTCAGTATTTAAAAAAAATAAACTTTTGGGTTTTGCTGGAATTGCAACATTCCACAAAATTTCATAATTCCTAGATTCCAATAGAATTTTTCATAGAAGATTTCTGTTCTTGGGCATCGTGGGGATGAAGAGCACAGGGCTATTTATTTTGCCGTTGACACGGCGACTGCACGCTGGCGGCCTCCCCGGCCGGCTCTGCTGGCGCGCTCCCCCATGCCAGCGCAGCTGCCAGTGTGTTTATTTTGGTCATGTATTTCAAAGGACCATTTCTCCCCTAAAGTAAACAAACATAATGGAACAGCTGTGACTGATAAAAACTCCCAGGCATAATCATCACCCTCTTGTACATATCCTGTGGTTTCAGATTTAATTTTAAAAATTTCCCTTAACTCTTGATTCACGATCGGTACAGTGGGTTCAATGGAAAACCAATGAAAAGCTGAGCTCCTCCCCGCATTGGGCCCAGATGGGGGGAAGATGGTTGAAGGCGCCTTCTTTCCCCCTCCACCCATGGACGTGACCTGCCCTGAGGCTGCCCATCCTCAGCATCCGGTGTAGCTGGGATGCGGGTGTGGGCACGGCCATGCATGGGCAGAGCAGAGTGGGCAGGGGGTGGGCACCGGGGACCAGATGGACCTTCCAGGAGACACCTCCTTGCAGCCGGCCCAGGTTCTGAGGCCACGCCGCTCCTCAGGCCACTGGGGGGGGGGTGGCCCTTGGCTGCTGTCCCTCTGTCATTTCATTCCTACACCAGGTTCAATCGTCAGCTTCCTGAAGTATGAAAGATAGGTTGAAAAGAGATCAAGCAGAGAAAGACAATTATCATATGGTTTCACTCATTTATGGAACATAAGAAATAGCAGGAAGATCGGTAGGAGAAGGAAGGGAAGAACGAAGGGGGGTAAACAGAAGGGGGAATGAAGCATGAGAGACTATGGACTCTGGGGAAACAAACTGAGGGCTTCAGAGGGGAGGGGGGTGGGGGAATGGGATAGACTGGTGATGGGTAGTAAGGAGGGCACGTATTGCATGGTGCACTGGGTGTTACACGCAACTAATGAATCATGGAACTTTACATCAAAAACTGGGAATGTACTGTATGGTGACTAACATAATATAATAAAATATTCTTATTAAAAAAATAAAATTAAAAAAAAAAGAAAAAGAGATCATGAAGCTGTGGGATCCTGGAGAATTTGTTCTACAAATGTTACATTATGCCTTACCTACCTTACCTATGTCTGGAAAAAATGTTCCTTTTCCCAACCTCCCCAAGCTCTGGGATTCTTTTTAAACTATAAAAAAAAAAAAAGTATGTGGGTATTTTTGATAGAACTAACACATTGTGGTAGATTAACAATGCTTTTATTATTTTTATTTTATTTTTTAAGGTTTTATTTATTTATTTATTTTTAGAATGTGCAAACGAGGGGAAGGGCAGAGGGAGAGGGAGAGAGAATCCTCAAACAGACTCTGAGCTGAGAGTGGAGCCCATGCGGGGCTTGCTTTCACAACACCGAGATGATGACCTGAGCCAAAATCAGGAGTCGGATGCTTAACTGACTGAGCCACCCAGATGCTCCAACAATGCTTTTAAAAACTGAAATATTCCTCAAAAATTAAACAAAGAATTACCTACCATATGATCTAGCAATCCCACTTCTGGGTATATACCCAAAAGAATTGAAAGCAGAGACTGAAAGATATTTGTCCACCCATGTTCGTAGCAGCATTATTCACAACAGCTAAAAGGTGAAAGCAACCCAGGTGTCCATAAGTGGTGGAAGGGATAGACAGAATGTGGTCCACCCACACAATGGGATATTATTCAGCCATAAAAAGGAAGGACGTTCTGACACCTGCTACAGCAGGGATGAACCTGGAGGACATTATGTTGAGTGAAACAAGCCAGCCACAAAAAGGAAAAATACTGTGTAATTCCACTTCTATGAGGTCCTTAAAGGAGTGAAATTCATAGGGACAGAATGTAGAATTGTGGGTACTGGGGGCTGGGGAAGCGGAGGGGGAGTCAGTGTTGCATGGAGACAGCTTCGGTTTGGACTGTTGACAAAGGGCTGAAGATGGGTAGGGATGATGCTTGCACAGCCATGTGAGTCTACTCACTACCACTGAACTGTACATTTAAAACTGAGTAAAATGGCACATTCTATGAGAATATTTTACCACATTATAAAACAGTTTAAAAATCAAGGCAATTTAAAAATGAAAACAAAATGAGTATTTGGAAAATGAATTTCAGAACATTCTTAATGGTGATGAACAAAGGCCACATGATTATTAATCAGTTACCTGTCTCATGGGGTCTCACATGACCTTCCATCCCTTGTAACGGCAGATACATGGCTAGGCTCCCCTGTGAGCTGTCAGCTAAAGAACCCCACTTCCCTGTACTCCAGTTCCACGCTCTGGTTAAAGTCCAGACTCCTCCACAAGACTTGGGCACACCTGTGGACTCGGAGACACAGGAACCCTGACAGCTCCTGCCTGTGACTCAGCCCAATGCCTTGGGCCACTCCCATGTTCACCAGGGTCAGGGGTGGGGGTGGGGCAGAACCCAGCACTGCCACGGTCCATGGAATACGATCGGGACCGATGAGTCAGTTCATGGCTGAGTCCCTCCTGCATCACCCATGATGGCTTCGTAATATCAGGCTGGCTAGTGTCCCATATGGTTCTCTTCCCAAATCGTCCTGACACTTTCATACGCCTTATATGTACACATGAATTTTAGGAACAGTTTGCCAGGGTTCATGTGAAAGCTTGTTGCGATTTGGGTTAGAATGTCGTTGAATTTTTAGATTAATTGGGGAAGAGTTAATGTCTCTGTGATTGGAGTCTTCTTGTCAATGCATGTGATTTTTTCCTCTATTTTCCTAAGATTGGTTTAAACAAACAAACACGCAAAAACCCGTCCATGCAGTCTTATCGTTTCTTTAGGCAGACAAAGCACACTTCCTATTAGATTTGTTCTCAGGCATTTTGTAGTTTGGGTAGATACTGGGAGCGAGGGCTTGCTGGTCGATGAGAGCCTCCCGTGCAGCGCGCCCTGCGTTAGCAGCAGCCCGGACAGATGAGCGCCTGGGCAGGATGGCTTCGTTGTCTCGGGTTTTCTGTCAATAATCACTTTTCTGCAAAGAATGACATGTATTTCTCTTGTGTTTGTTATTCTCTGCATCCCTACTTCTTAGTTTTGTATTGGTGGAAACCACTAGCAAAATGCGACATGACAGTGAGGACAATGAGCTCGTTCTCCTTTTCTCTGACTTTTAATGAGAAAAGCTTTTGCTGTCTCACCACTAACCTTGGACATTGCTATAGATTTCTGGTAGATGCTTTTTATCAAGTAAAGGAGTTTTCCTTTATTCTTTGTTTCCTAAGAGTTTTGTTTTCAATCATGCACATGTGGTCGTAATTCATCACAGCCCTTTTATTTGTCAAAAATAAAAATTAAGAGGCTTTTCTCCATGAATCTGTTATTCTGGAGAGTTATACTGACATGCTTTTCGAATGTTTGTTGTATCACCTCTGGATTACTTGGGTGAAGAGAACTTGGGCATAATATATTATTTTTAACTTTTTTTTCTGTGACATAATAAAAGGAGAAAAATCATAAAACACACATTTCCAGTTTAATAAATTACTATTCATTGAGCACCAAAGTCATCACCATCCAGGCAAATAGAACCCCCCACCCACTTGCCCCTTCCTGGTCACAGCCCATTCTCACCCTTAAAACCAGTTACAATCCCAACTTTTATTGTACTCACTTCCTGTTCTCTTTACACTTCTCAACCTAAATATGCATCTCCAACACTATAATTTCATGTTGCCATTTTGACCTTTATATAAACAGAATCAGCCATAGAGCATATTTGACTTGGTATCTGGCTTCTTTCCTGGTCATTCCGCTGTGTCAGTTCTCAGAGGCCTGTGTCTTTAGTCTGTTGTTTGTGCTGGTTCTCATTCATGATGTCTTGTTTACTTATCTGCCTGGTTATCTCCACTGGTGTGATGACCGGTGCTTTTTTTGTTTTTTTGTTTTTTTTTTTGTTAAGAAGAAGATTGGGAACTGTGGTGTGCTTTCTTCTTCTTTCCTGTGAGTCATGTGTGAGGCCTGTGTGAGTCACTGGGAATCCACTGATCACCTTAATCCAACTGCAGAGTTTGAGAGACTTTCCGCACCATGATGATTCAGAGCTGGATACAAGAAGTGGCTTACTCAAGCGCGTCCTGACTTCTAGGAAGTGGTGTGCTGGAGCCAGCTAACACTGGCTCATAAGAGCTGATGGTGCCCATCTTTTCCCAACTATGTGTTCAGTGAGGTTCTATTGGTAGCTTGAAATTGGCTCTGCTGGGAGTGCTTACACCATGGAAATTAGAAAATGTTATAAATCAGGGCTTTTTGTCTTGGAGAACTAATTGTTAAAAATGTATTACCACATGAGTGCTCCCAGAATTCAGCTCTTTGGGGCCTCTACCTAAAGTGTGGGGTTGTTCCCTAGGCTCCTTGCCCTTGGCAGGCCGGGCCCCCGATGATTATCCTCTAAGCCTGACAAGGCTGTTAAATGCACTCAACTTCCTCTTCCTCATCAGTTAAAGTCCATCAGTGCAGAAGCAACCTTACATGTTAGTCTCATTTGGGTCATTTCCCAGTTTGGGCAATTATAAATAGTGTTGCTGGAAACATTTATATAAAGGTTTGTGGGGGCATACATTTGAATTTCTCTAGGACGAGCACAGTGAAATTGCCAGTCATGTCTTTTCAAATTTGTAAGGAACTCCAAACTATTTTCCAGAGTGGTCGAACCGTTTTACACCCCTGTCAGCATGCGTGACAGGGCCATTTGCTCTGCACCTGTGTCAGTACTGGGTGCTAGCAGATTCTTTTTTTTAAAAAAGATTTTATTTATTTATCTGACAGAGAGAGAGGCAGCAAGAGAGGGGACACAAGCAGGGGAAGTGGGAGAGGGAGAAGCAGGCTTCCTGCTGAGTAGGGAGCCCAATGTGGGACTCGATCCCAGAATGCTGGGATCATGACCTGAGCCGAAGGGAGACGCCTAATGACTAAGCCACCCACGTGCCCCCAGATGCTATCAGATTCTATTTATTTATTTACTTGCTTATGTATCTATATATTTATTCTATTTTTATTCTAGTCATTTTAGTAAGAATATAGTGGAATCTAATTATAATTTTAATTTGTATTTCCCTAACTCCTTGTGATGTTGAGGACCTTTCCATGTACTTGTTTTCCATTTGTCTATCCTCTCTGGTAAACTGTCTGTTCAATTCTTTTGCTTATTTTAAAATTGCATTGTTTATTTTCTTACTTGAATCTTGCATGTTCTCTATATATTCTGGATACAAGTCCTTTGTTGGATGTATGATTTGCAAATATTTCCTCTCTTGTGTTTATATTTTATTCAGTTTCTTTTTATTTCTGTTTTTGATTTAGAAAAGCAGATAAATGGAACAGAAAACAGAACTCACAAGAAACAACCCACGTATGCAAAAACATACGGAAGGAAAGGTCTTTTATTTATTTAACAAGAAATGCATGAATATGTGAATGCACTTGACCATCTACCATCACCAACATGTCACTAAATAAAGGACATTGTAAAAATGATAAAGTAAAAACCAATATCATTTAAAAACAAATGAACATTTAAAAATTAAAATTAATATAGTTAGCTTTATGGAAAGACTCTTGCATGCACAGACACACACACACACACACACACACACACACGCAATTCCCAAAGAAATCTTATTTGTCCAAACATTCTGTGAATTGCTAAGTTTTTCTAAAAATTTAGCATGGAGCAGAGAGCATATCCACTACACAGAGTTCAGCTGTCAATGATAAGATGTTACCAGGGTCAGCGGGTGGTCTCTCAGACCGGCCTCAGGGGCTTCCCTGCACCCCTCTGGCACTGCCACCCTCTGGCCTTCAGACTGTGTTCTGCTCTGCTTTCACCACCCCTGGGCACCACTGGCTCTGCTCAGCCTTCAAGTACTTGCCACTGGGACTGACCACTCACTTGCCTGGGGAGAACCAGGCACCCCCGCCCCCACCCACCTTCATGTCTGTGAGACCAGAGTGGCCAGCCACATCCCTGGGGTTTCCCTGACCGTTCACAGGGCATGTGACCAGGCATCCTGAGCAGCCACCAAAGGGGACGGGAGGGTGCAACCTGGAATCAGATGGACTTGACCCCTTGTGGGGAAACTATTGAACAATCAGAAATAAAAGATGGGAGGGAGTTGGATAGATTCCTTCCCCTTCCTCCTTCAACAGACCATTCTGGAACATATACCTGTCTAGCCTGCCCAGAGACATCCCACGTGTGCAGTTAGAAGCACATGCCAAACAGCCTCCGTGTCGCTGGGTGAGGCCGTGGGCAGTGCGCTGCTCCGTCACCATGTTTCTCCTTCTCATCCTGCTGTGGCCTACTGCTCCTCCTCACTCTTGCAAGCTAAGTACCAGTACTGAACCCTTGCCTCAAGCTCTGTTTTCTGAGTAACCTCGAGTAAGGAAGAGCATCTGTTTTTCTCACTTAACAAGAAGGCTAGGGTTGCGCAGGCGAGGCACAGTGAAGCTGCTCGAGTGGAAAGTCAAGGACCCGGATTCCTTCCGCCTTTCTGTTCACCTCTTGTAACTTGTGGCTCTTGGCTCTCTATCTTTTATTCACATTTCAGGAAGAAAGAAAGGGGAAGGACAAAGGGGTAAAGACATTCTATATTCCATAGGTCTATCTTTTTGTTCAGGATGGCAGGCGCTCCTTAGGTGCCACAGGGCAACCACGTCCTCAGGGGAAGCTGGGAGGTCAACTTAGGAGTTCCACCTCTCCACAGTACAGCCGACGAGTGAGAGGGGGATGGGGCCAGTGACCCGACCTAAAGGGCCTGAGGACAGTGGGAGGATGTCCTCACTCCCATCCCGTGCTCTCCCCAGGAGCACACCAGGACATCTGGGCAGGTCAGGTGTTCTCTCTTTTTGCAAAATGCAGACTGGGGGTCTGTAGCAGAACCTTTGAAAACCACTTTTTTTTTTAAAATTTTGAGTAAACATTTAAAAAATGAGAGCTCTCACATAAACACTTAGATTCCTGGGTATCCTCAAAAGCACTGGGAGAAGTGGTGGGTTTCCGCCACACACGGATGGGGTCCGTGAGAAGCCTCCCCTGCAGGCGGTGCAGCTCAGCCCTCTGGCTCCTCTGGGCCGGCACCTGACTTCCCTGGCTGGCTTTCGGGAGCTTCTGAGTCCCACCGGCTCCCATCAAACTTTCTGCAGGAAAGTTTGCAAAAAAGGTGTGTTCTGCCCCAAACACAGTTTCGATTCTAGCTGCCAAGAGCATTGTATTCCCTCCATCTCCTTACACACACTTGCATCCTGGTCCTCTTTTCCCTTGAAGTGATTTTAGGAAGTCTGATACAATAAAAAATCTCCTGGACTTAGACGAATAAGAAGGTCGTATTTTATAAAGGAAGTTATGACTGCACTCCTTGGACCCGTTCATCACCCTCTTCAAACACACACCTTCACTCCTGGCCATGGAAGGTTCACGAGTGAGCATTAATTTGTGTAAAAGATCGCTCATTCTGGACTTACCAAAATTTTTCTTATATTATTGACTTTCCTTTTTATTTTCTTTTATTTCAAAGGATAATGCCTAGCAGACATAGCACACAGATATGTTTTTGTAATGTTGAAGAACCCATAAAGGGTTTTGAATAGTCTTGACAAGTACAGTGATAATAAAAGAGATTATCTCATGACCTCTCTTTGTATTTCTATTTAAAAATCCAGAGTTGTATATAAAAATACATTTTCCAGCTTTTCTCCATTTATGTTTACTGTCTTGGCCGTCCTTAGACTATTATGAAGATTACATCTCGTCCTCCATAGTAATAGGTAAGGTGGTATTTTAGAATATATTTGTCATATCAATTTTGACAGGTGCATGATGAGAATTATTTCTAAATTGTGCAAAGATTTTTTTCTATAGATGTTTTAAAATCCATAGTCAATTTTACTTTATGCTAATTGGAAAATTAAAAATATATTTTACATAATCGAACAAGGGTATAATGACAGAATGCTATCAGGTAATATCTTTTAGGCTTGTATGACTATGCCTTATAGAAAAATATCCTGCTTATAATGAACATCCTATTTCAGTATGACGAGGATTATTCTTTCTGAGGAATTATGAAGCAGAAAGAATTATTGAAATGATCACTGTCTCATATTACACAATTATGCAATGAAATTATGCAGTAAATTCCGATAATTATATTTCAATTGAACTAAAATATTTCATTGAACCCAGGTATTATATTACCTTAAACTATTTTCAAATATATGTACGTGGTTGAATTTCGTGTGATTTGTAATCATCGAGAGAGTTCACTACTGAACCAGCAACAATCACATCTGCTGTTTTGATCTGAGCTGGGACAGGGGTTTGTGATTTTGGAAATTAATGCACTTACACGACAAGGTGAGCTTTTTAAGGTCGTTTGTCATGGCACCGAGCCACATTCATCTTCTAAGCTCTCCCAAAACGTCCAGGCCTGTCCGACAGCACGTCTGATCAGAGCTTGCACACCGACAGCGCCCCCAAGCCCGTCCCACCCGCGATCCGGCTGTGGCCGCCGGCACAGTCTGGCAGCCTTGGTGTTTTCATTCATAAAAATTTCATAAGTGAAAGAGTAGCTTTGGGCATATTGGGAGCAGGGAGAGAGACTCTATCAGCTACTCATTTCATTCTGAATAATTTCCCCAGAAAATTTCTAGTGTTTCTGTAAATGTGGAACTAACTGGCTTAATTCAAAATTTTCTGGGGAATTGGGTATATTGAAAGTCAGAACTTCTGTGATATCTTAACACAGTGCTCCGTGTTTCATTTCCGTCGGGACCTTCTTTAATGACTGTGTTTTTTAAAAGTGAGAAAAGGCAAGTGAAAAGGAGCAAGGGAGAGAGAGGAAAACTCCTCTCACCGAAATCTCAGGCAATCTCGGAGACATCTCAGTCAATACACATTTCTGAAGCTATTCATTTACAGCTGCACGAGGCGGAATGCTGAGTCACCACAATCCAAACCCTGCAGAGACGGCGTACCACGTGCGCATCAAATTGCCCCAGAGCCCATCTCGTTTTTGGAGGTTTCATGTGTGGGCGATCCTGGGAGGATGGGGGGAGACGCTTGGGGATGAGCTTCCAATTCTAGAACCCTCCAAGCACAGGCTGGAGGGGGCGCCTCGCGGGTGTGGCCCGAGGCCTGGCCTGCGGGTCTCCAGTGGTGCTGACCTGGGCAGCAGGCCCCCCTGCTCTGCGCCCGGTCAGAAACCCCCACCAGGCCCAGCGCGGTGGCCCCTTGGCCTCTGGGACACTGGAGGGGACGCGGCAGCATGAGTTTGCTGGCCCCGAAGGAGAAAGAGGCCCCGCTCCGCGAGCGTGCCCAGCAGGAGAGAAGGTTCACAGGCAGCGAAGGAAGGAGGTGGCACCTGGGCACCAGGTGGGGGCTGTCTGTGCAGGAGGCGGCCACAGCAGGTGGCCCTCCTCCTCCCCACACTGCCCCTCATCTTGGTGGGCCCAGCGCACCGGAGCACTGCATCCCTTTATGCTGTCCAGGCCCAGAGAAACCAGGGACGCGCCCAAGCAACAGACCAGGGTCCTGTCCCCTCTTTTGTGGAGCTCACTGCCGGGTCTCGGCCAGGGCTCATCTTTCCATGGCTGTGCAGCGGATGCTGGAGGTGCCCCAAACCCCTTGGGAATGACAGGGGAGGACAGGCCTCCTCCAGAAGACCGTGTTGACACAGACACCGCACAGATACTCGTGCTGGTCACCTTACACATCTGTGTGGACACCCGGGGGAGCCTCGGGCCTCAGGTGGCCCCGTCCGAGAGCAGTGTGGTCCTGGAAGACCACTGCTGGTCACCCAGGGTGATGTCAGAGCCCCTCATCCCAGACGCAAGACACGCAGAGGGCCCGTTTCCAGAGAAATATTGATTCCAACTGATTTTTCTGTCTTAGCCATGGACTTCTCACTGCCCCGATCATTCCTGTCTCTTTTTAAATGTCCTGGAAGGCATCCCCACCGC
The DNA here is from genome assembly GCF_017311325.1 of Ursus maritimus. Classification (NCBI taxonomy): domain Eukaryota; kingdom Metazoa; phylum Chordata; class Mammalia; order Carnivora; family Ursidae; genus Ursus; species Ursus maritimus. Next base: position 2,231,616 of record NW_024423343.1, on the reverse strand, counting down.
AGGCTGGCCCTAGGTTCCTCTCCATCTCCACTCCCCGTCCTGATGCTCAGCTGGCCAGGCCAGTCGGGGGTGGCGGGTGAGGTGGTGGAGAGAGATGGCAGGGCAGACCCAGACCCTGGGGAGTGGGTGGGGGGGCGGTGACTGCTGCAAGGTGCACACGGCTCTGTGCTCTCTGTCACAGGGACACAGAGAAGAAGCACAGACAGGAGAGCTGACAGTGCTGTCTCTCTTCAAAATAACTTTTTCTTTCTTCTTACAAAAACAGTATGAACTTACTGGGAAATTATATAAAATAGGTTAGCAAAAGGAATAAAGTTCTAATAACCCATAATTTTACTTCCCTGAGATAGACAACCGCTTTAGTATTTCTTCTTTCCTTCCTGCATCCCTCCCCTCTCCCCTCTGTATTGATCACTGTCTTCCCCCCACCTGATCACTGTCCTCCCCCCAATGTAATCACTGTCCTTCCCCCCCACCTGATCACTGTCCTCCCCCCAACCTGATCACTGTCCTCCCCCCAACCTGATCACTGTCCTCCCCCACCTGATCACTGTCCTCCCCCCAACCTGATCACTGTCCTCCCCCCCACCTGATCACTGTCCTCCCCCCAACCTGATCACTGTCCTCCCCCCACCTGATCACTGTCCTCCCCCCAACCTGATCACTGTCCTCCCCCCAACCTGATCACTGTCCTTCCCCCCACCTGATCACTGTCCTTCCCCCCCACCTGATCACTGTCCTTCCCCTCCTCCTGATCACTGTCCTCCCCCCAACCCAATCACTGTCCTCCCCCCAACGTGATCACTGTCCTTCCCCTCCCCCTGATCACTGTCCTCCCCCCCAATCTGATCACTATCTTTCCCCACCCACCTGCACATACTTGCTGGGTTGTCTGTCCCCTTCCATACTCTGTCACTAACGTATGGTACACATATCACAGCCACTTAACCCTGCTAGACGAGTCCTGAGAAGCTGTTTTCACATTATTCACGCTTTCCTGCCATATAATTTGTAATGCTGCATAGCATCTCATTGTGTGGCTTACCATAACTTAGTCAATTCCCTGTTATGGGACATTAGGTTATTTCTCAAAGTTTTAAAATGATAAGTAGCATTGTAGTGAACATACTTACGGTTAAATCCGTGATTTTAATTTACATTTTAACTGTTAATTTAATTTTCTTTTTTTTTATAAGATTTTATTTTTAAATAATCTCTACATCCAACACGGGGCTTGAACTCATGACCTGGAGGTCAAGAGTTGCATTCTCTCTTGGGGCGCCTGGGTGGCACAGCGGTTAAGCGTCTGCCTTCGGCTCAGGGCGTGATCCCGGCGTTATGGGATCGAGCCCCACATCAGGCTCTTCTGCTGTGAGCCTGCTTCTTCCTCTCCCACTCCCCCTGCTTGTGTTCCCTCTCTCGCTGGCTGTCTCTATCTCTGTCGAATAAATAAATAAAATCTTTAAAAAAAAAAAAGAGTTTCATTCTCTACCAACTGAGCCAGTGAGGAGCCCCTAGCTTTACATTTTCAAAATATATAGATGTGGGGGTGCCTGGGGGCATAGTTGGTTAGGCTTCTGACTCTTGGTTTTGGCTCAGGTGGTGATCTCATGGTTTGTGAGATCGAGCCCGTGTTGGACTCCATGCTCAGCAGGGAGTCTGCTGGAGAGTCTCTGTCTCGGCCCCTCTCCCCACTCATGCTTTCATGCATGCGCATTCTCTCTCTAAAATAAATACAAAAATCTTCAAAATATAGATGTATATTCAAGCAGGTATGCACACCAATGTGTGCGTATCCATACACGGGGATAAGAGCATGATGAAGTTCCGTGAGCTAGGCGCTCAACTGCTGCCGATCTTGTTTTTTCTATAACAGGGGTTGGCAAACTACACTTTATGGACCAAATCCAGACCCCGTCTTTCATCTTTCTTTGATAATAAAGTTTTATTGTCACATGGCCGGTGGACAAATGTGACAGGAGGAGCCACGACAGGACTTCCCAAGCTTGCCTGGGTTTACAAACAGGTGATGTGTGAAGTGCAGGTGTGAATACTCTTGGCTGCCGTTGTTGCTGGAGGTTAAGGAGAATTAGCCGCGTCTGAGTGGTTTAATCCCAAGAGACTGTGGGTGTGGACAAACGTGGGGCTCCATAGCCGCGGACGCTTCTTGGGTCGAGGTTTTCCAGGCTGACGGCTAAGCAAGGGGTGGGAAGGCATCAGGGCACCAGCCACCGTGACACACGCGGGCCAGCGGGACAGGGATCTCCGCCGACCCGCAAGCCCGGGGCTGGTGGGTTCGGTCCCTGGAGCCTGAGCTTCCCCGCACTCGTGCTGTTTGGATGTTGCGTCTCTGTGCTTGGCTGCCTCTGAGGAATGCTCTGCTCTGCCGTGGACGGGGCAGGTAATGAAAGCGGTGGTGATGGCCGCTGTGAGGCCTGAGAGTGAGAGGACACTGCCCCACAGGGGCCCTCATATGGCCAGTCGTCACTTTCAAATTTCACTTTGAAAACGCCCGGTTTAAGAGGCTGTTGCAGAACAACAGGAGCGCGGCCTGAAGTAGGGGCTTGGTAGACGTTCCCTGTTATCACCACCCCACTGCACGAGAGGGAAACTGAGGCACGGGGATAGCAAGTAAACCTCCCCTAGTGTCCAGCTTGGAAACCCCAGGGCAGGACGTGAACCCAGGCAGTGCTCTGGGCCATTCTCTGGGGGAGTCCCTGGAGACACGGAGGCAGCTTGCAAGGGTCACTCTCCTCCCCCTCCCCCCGCCCCTGGGGAAACAAAGGCAAGCACCTCCCCACTTTGTTGACCTGGGCCACCCTCTCCTGGTAGGGAGGTACCAGGCTTGTCCAACACCCACGGGAGAGGAGCCAGCCGGGTGGGGAGATAAGAACAGTTCTGGGCTGGGGGAGGAAAACTCAGGATGGGGAGCCCAGAGCAGTGGGCTCTGTGACCCACCCCCTTGCTGGCTCTACACCCTGGCAGTGGGGACCCCCCATGAAATTAGGGACTCACAAATGGACACTTTGGCCTCTTCCTGCGTGACCCCTGCCCCCCCCCCCACCACCAGGGGCTGGCAGTCAGAAGTTCGACGTTCTCGGCAGATGACAGAACGCTGGGGAAGCACCCTCCCAGGGAAACTGCCCAGGTCCCAGGGGGGCTGCTCTGGGAAATTATTGAACCACAGAGCGAAGTCCAAGTCCCTGGGGGGCGCCACTCGGTGGGACAGCTGGCCCCAGGCCGGCCCTCCCTGACTCTGTCCCGCTGCGCTGTCTCTGAAGCCAACTCTTGGCAGCTGTGTGCCTCTGCTGGCATGGGGTGGGGGTTGGCAGACCCCCCGAGGCTGAGCTGTCAAAGGCCAGGCCGGCAGGAGCCTTGCCCTCCCCCCACCCCGCCCGGCATGAGCACTGGACGCCGCCACCTCTGACCCTGAGACACCCCGACAGACAGGAGCCACCTCAGACCCTTGGGAGCGGACGGGGGCTTAGCTCACTCTGGTTGGCGACGAGACACCAACAAGCGGAAGGTGCCTGTGAGCTTCTGGTTGGAACAAGGTGTGGACATTTCTTGGACTACCCCCTCTCCGGGGGAGACGACAACCTGTTTTTAGAGACTCACGTGGAAAAGTCTTCCTGCAGCTGTGAAAATACTCACCGGGGTGGGTCTTCCCCGTACAGGTGGCGTCTGAGAGCACACACTGTGCTCCCGGAGCCTGCCGCCCACCCCCGGCTCGTGCAGTGACCCCGGCTCGCCTGCCAGCACCTCCCTTTTGCATTTGTCTGCACGTCGGGTGCAGCCGTGTGGCCGCGAGCCAGGAGATTCCCGACGCTGACTCCACAAGGAGAGACGCCGTCGGAAGTCCTACAAACCCATCTGTGCCTCTGGATAAGTGTCCAGTGACCTGAAGTCCAGAGCGGCCCTCGATCACTGCGTTTCTGTCTGGAACACGCGGAAGGTGCCATGGGCTGCCGTCAGTGTCATTCCGGTTCCCCTCACAGCAGCTTCCCAGAGTTCCTCAGAAGAACGTGTATGGATGGCGAACATCTGCGCGGACTGTCTCCTTGGTTCTCCCGTGGCCCCGGAGGGCAGGGGCGTCATCCCACCTCACGCAGGAACCAACGGAGCCTCGGGGTTTGGGAGCCCATGCGTTCCACCTGCCGAATTAGGTCTGGGGGGCAGAGAGGCACCTCTGTGCAAGAGGGAAAGCACCGGAAGGGAGCCCGCTCTTCTTCCCACGCAGCACTGGGGACATGGGGTTGGTTCTGCTGCGTCCCGTGTCTCTTGGACCTGCGTCAAAAGGATCCTTGGGTGGCTTGTCTTCAGCGAGCTGTAATCCTGGGTTCTCCCGCCCACTGGCATATCTACCGCGAGGATCCGCTGCAGGTGGGTAGGACACCAAACCTGCCCAAGGAGACGGAGCAGGGGTCCCACCGCTCCTCAAAGGACGAGACAACTCGGATTGACCGTTACTGTGGACGATCCAGATTTGGTGCCCCTGCTGGTGGGCCAGTGACTATCTCCTCTGAGAGCCTCCAGCTCCCCCTCCGCGGTGTGGGGGCAGCGCAGGAGGGCCCCTCCCCCGGGGGCAGTGGGGGGGGGGCCGTGAGCTCACACGTGCCCCCACCTTCCACCTCGGCTCCTGCACACGGCGAGCCCTCGGTGAATGCATCCTCTGAGACAGAGTGGACGGCTGGGAAGACAGCGGCGGACGATGCAGGGCAAGGACACGGAGGCCAAGCCGGCCGCCTGGATGAAGCTGCGCATGAGCCCAGACGTCAGGCGCCATGGTGCAGAGAGCGCGGGACGCATGTTCTGGCTGCCCAGGGCCTTGGCCCCGGATCCACTGGCGTGCTGCTAGGGGCTTCACCACCCGCTCTCTGGAAAGGGACAGGACAAGCCCTGATCAGCGGCACCTGCCAGTGTCACTGGGGGCAACACTCCCACGGTGGCGGCTGCGAGCTGCTGAGGTGGAATCGCTGAGAGCAGAGCTGGGAAGACGCACAGTTGGCACTTGCGAGTCCAAGCGGACAGGCACCTGACGCCAAGGATGGGGACCCTGCATGTCTCGGGACAGGGGAAGGTAGGCTCCAGAAAGCTGCTGCACGGGCTCCTCTTGTTTTGGATGCTGGATGTGTGCAGAGAAGGGACCAGCCTCTCTGACACGACCCTGCGCCACAGCGGCACTGGGAAACTTCCGTGGGAGGGAAGGAGCGCAGAGGTCATTTCGTTCAGTCTCTTGGTCAAAGTGGGGCTCTTTTTGATGAGTGCTCTTGGGAGGTGGTCCTCTGGCTCCAGGCTTTGCAGGGGAGCTCTGGTGCTGCGGGGCACTCGGATTCTTCGGAGAAATTCCTCGTTGAGCTGAAGGCCATGCGTCTTCACTTGCTTCCCTTCCGCCACTGTTTTGTGGTCTGCTGCTCCACCAAACATGTCTCTTCCATCACCAGGAAAAGCTTCCAGTGGCTGGCCGTAGCTCTCCATCACCCTAAATTTCCAGAATTGTCCATGATAACAGCCCCACACCACTGCCGTGCTCCTGCCCAGCCCTCGCCCCGTGGCCTGCTCTCACGTGGCCTGCTGGCGGGTCCCGGGTCCCCATCACTGTGTCCTTTGCCTGACTATGCTGGTTCTGCTACTTCTCCCATGGTCTCACGCCTGTTTCCCTAACTGAAGTCTCCGGCCCCCTGCTCTCCACCTAGGGCTGCTGTGCTGCCCTTTTCGGCTGCCCTCTTGGTCTGGGCACCTCTTTCCTGCCGTCCTTCAGGCCGGACCAACGGCCAGCTCTTCCGGCTCCAGCCCCGGCAGCTCTGGGCAGCATCTGCACCCCCTGTGACCCCTGCGTCACAGCCCTCCTCTCCCGCCACACGCGGAGCTGGCCTCCCTGGCTGGGCTGACATGGCAAGGGCAACATCCTTCCTCCCTCTGGTGTCAGTGAGTCCTCGGCCCACAGCAGCTGCCCTGTGGACCCTGGTGTGGATGGGAGCCGGGGTTCCATGTCTCTCTCTGACAAGAGGAGCCCAGATGTTCCTAGAGCTGAAATAACCCCATCATACCCCGGCCGGTGGCGGCTGCCTGAGTTGGCTGCGAGGTCGGGTGGAGTGGTGACGAAGCAGGCTGGAAATACAGGTTTGCTCACTGATGGTTCATCTTCCGGGGAGTGCTGGCCAGCCGGGTCCCATTCACGGACGTACGGACGTCAGTCTGGGGGCTGCACGGGTTGGGTCTTGGCTCCTCCACCCCAAGCTGGGTGTTTAAACCTGGTCCATTGTGAACAAGAACACACTTAGGAAAAGATGCAGGAGATGTCAACGTGTGGATTCATGAATTACCTGCAGCGACCTACCCAGGTGGAGAACCGGAGCAAAGCTCAGCCCGGTGCCTCCGGGGACGGCCCTTTAGAGGATGAGAACAGGGAAGGGAGGAGTTGGAGATCTCCCCTCGATGTGCTGTGTCAGTAAAGCTCTTCCCTGCTGCCTGCTGAGAGCTGCCTTCATCTCTCCATCTGTCGAATGGAGTCAGTGGCTCTCACCGCCTCTCCATCCTCGTTGTGTGGGGCAAACCGCTTCACGCAGGAGAAATCCGTAATGCGGGTGCCGGGACCGGCTCTGTTTCGGGGGGACCTTTGGCTGAAATTGCAGGGAGAGCCACGTCAGGAGCCGGCTCCTCGTTTCAGGAGCCCCTGCTCTCTGTACCCTCGAAGGGCTGGTACTTGGAAACGCGCAGTCCTCTGGCTCTGTGAAATCCAACCCGAATTCCCAGGTTAATAAAGTGACTCACATTTGGGCTTAACGATCCCGTCGTTCCAGGGAGAAAATGACTTCTGCCTAGTGGTAATCTATTTATAAATGATTGCATCGGCCTAACCGTGCTTTATCTCCCACCGTGGCTTCACTTTGACAACGTTTTAAGGAAGAACAGTCCGTGGGGGTGTAGAAGGAAAAGGATACGTTTTTCTCTGCTGACCTTGAGGGAGTCTGCCGGGATGGGTTCTTTTTCCGGAATGCCTGATGTTTGGGACTGCGACACAGGCTCGGCCTCCCTGGCCAGGGGGCACCTAAGCTCTGCCTGTTGTATGTGGCAAACATCTCCTGCCCTCTCGCCAATCCGAGCGTGTCGCAGTGAGCTGTGGGAGCCCTTCCAGCTGAAAGCGTTCGGCACCAGGGGTTGGTATTTGCATAGCAATTAGTTTGTATTCCTACAAAAATTTTCATGGATTCAAGTTCTTCATAGAAAGAATGAACCAGAGGATAAACTGAACCACAGATTAAAGGGCTCATGTCAGGCAATTCTTTGAACAGTTTTTTTATGGTTTTGAACCATCATTATTTGTAATATTCTCTGAAAAGCCAGCAAATAATTGTTTTCCCCCTACTGATTTTGTTCTTCCCCTCTTAGCAAATATTGATTCTCTCCCCCCCTCCAAAGTCGGTCCTGAATGAAACCGAGATTAACAGGGCTGCTTTTGTTTAATACAATGAACAAAAACTTGTGTTTGGAGGGTTCGTGTCCTGCCAAAACATCTGTGCGAGGCCCAGATGGCAACCAGGCTCTGGAAATAGGGACCGGGAGTTCAATGCTTCTGCACAGTCAGCAGGGAGAGGGAATATTGCTGCATTTTTATAGGCCCTACAAAAATAGCAACTTTTGAAAACTTCTTGGCAACAGAGTGCTTTTTTTCTAAAAAATCTGCTAAGAATGTGGGACTTCCCCATTAGATAACTAAGTAGAGAAGAGCCCGATTTATAATCAGAAAGTCTGCTCAGAAGTACCGCCTGGCATTTTGTGTCTTCAGCACCCTCTAATGTGGGTGATGGGGCGCCCTGCCAGGCCCCGGTAGCTCCCAGATACCGATGGTAGAGCTGTTCTTTCCTTCACTGAACGGAAGTTATAAAGAGAGACTTTATTTGTCAGGAACGTCAAATGGGAGATTTTCGTAAAAGGGGATGCGGAGAAATTCCCAGGCTGTGTCTTGGAAGCTTTTTTCTTCATTGTCCTCTGCGGCTCCCAGAGCGCCAGAGCTGCGGCTTCTGTGCCGGGACTGATAAACGAGTCTGAGAAGCGTGAGCGGACCCTGGTGGTTAGGGAACTTTACTGAGTGCCTACTGTGTACCAGGCCGTGACCCCATGGTGAGGAACGAAGGAGGAAGGGTCTGAACTCACGATGTTATGCGTACCCAGTGCAGCGTCCCAGGAGCCTTCGGGTCCCAGAGTTCATGGCGCGGCTGAGGTCTGAGGGGGGAGAAGCTTCTTCCTGCCGTCCTGGCCGCGGGACAGCGGTCGCCTTCCTGCCCAGAAAGCGGCGTCTCCCAGTTCATTACGGTGGAGTTGTGAATTTTAAATCGGTGCAAACTTATTGCATGGGCGCTTTGTTCTTCTTTTGCTCAAAATTATATTGTGAGTTGCATTCAAGCACTGCTGATGTTGGGTCCTTTTTAAAATTGTATTTAAATTCAATTAATTCACATATAGTGTATTATTAGTTTCAGAGATAGAGGTCAGTGATTCATCAGTTGCATAGAACACCCAGTGCTCCTTCCATCACATGCCCTCCTTAATGCCCATCCCCCAGTGACCCCATCCCCCCACCCCCTCCCCTCCAGCAACCCTCAGTTTGTTTCCTAGAGTTAAGAGCGTCTCATGGTTTGTCTCTGATTTTGTCTTGTTTAATTTTTTCCTCCCTCCCCCATTCTCCTCTGTTTTGTTTCTTACATTCCACATATGAGTGAAACCATATAATTGTCTTTCTCTGCTTGACTTATTTCACTTAGTATAATACCCTTTAGTTTCATCCATGTCGTTGCAAATGGCAAGATTTCATTTTTTGATGGCTGCATAATATTCCATCACACACACAACACACACACACACACACACACACACACACACTCATACATACCACATATATATACATACCACATCCTCTTTATCCATTCATTTGTTGATGGACATCTGGGCTCTTTCCATAGCTTGGCTATTGTGGACATTGCTGCTATGAACATTGGGGTGCATGTGCCCCTTTGAATCACTGCATTTGTATCTTTGGGGTAAATACCCAGTAGTGCAATTGCTGGGTCACAGGGTAGCTTTAATTTTACCTTTCTGAGGAACCTCCATACTATTTCCCAGAGTGGCTGCACCAGCTTGCATACCTGCCAACAGTGGAAGAGGGTTCCCCTTTCTCCACATCCTTGCCAACACCTGTCATTTCCTGGCTTGCTAATTTTGGCCATTCTGACAGGTGTGAGGTGGACTCTTATTGTGGTTTGGATCTGTATTTTGTTGGGTCCTTTTTATTGCTGGATGGTACTCCAGTGTGTGGCATCTCTTCAATCTATGTGCCATTCCCAGTTCAATTAAGTTTTCCAGTGAAGCTATCTAGACTTGGAGTTTTCTTGAGAGGAAGAAAAATCTCATTAATGATTCAATTTCTTTAATGATTACAGGCTTGCTATTTCTTCTTATGGTTTGGTAAGTTTTAGGATTTTCAAATTTATTTGTAAAAATTATTGGAATTTTAAAAATAATATCCTCTTATTACCTTTTCCATATCTGTAGGATCTGTAGTGATGTTCCCATTCTCAGTGTTGATACTGTCTATATATGCCTCTATCTTTGTTTTAATGAGTCTCCCAGAGTGTTACAGTAATACTAGCTTTTTCAAATAACCAATATGTTTATCTGCTCTAATAAATGTTTCTTTTTTCTTTTATTTATCTGTGGTCTATTCATACTGTTTTTTCTTGATATTTTTGTTGAGTTTATTTTTGTGTTCTTTCCTCAATGTCCTGAGACAAATGGTTAGCTCATACATTTTTAGCTTTTTTTCTACTATAGACATATAAGGTGATATTTTTTCCTCTAAATATTGCATTATCTGCATTTCACAAGTTTTATTACGTAATATTTATTATTGCTCAGTAGAAATAACTTCTGATTTCCCTTGTGATGTTTCAAACCCATGGGTTATTCAAAAGTGTATTAATTTCCAACATCTGGAGATTTCCAGTCACCTTTGGTAATTACTTTGCAGCTTAATTATAGTGAGAGAACTTGCCCTCTGGGATTGAGCCCTTGTTTCATGGTCCAACGTATGGCCAATTTTGGGGGGGAATTGTTCCATGCGTAGCTGAGAAAAATGTATATTCTGCTGTTGATGGGCAGTACACTCTCTAAATATTCATTAACATTGTGAATTTTATTGTACAAACCTATATCCTTCCTGAGGTGATCTGCTCTATTTACCTGTTACTGAAAGAAGGGTCTTAGAATCTCCCACTATGAGTGTGTATTTGTTTCACTGAGTTCTATTAAAATTTTCTGTGTATGTTTTGATACTATGTTTCAAGGTATATAGACAGGTAATATTCTGTTGTCATGTATATTATTTCTATCTTTTTTAACCCACAGTACATTGTTATAATAATTTGGTCCATTTTTTTACCCCACCCACATTTACAATCTTTACTCTTTGAGGTTTCGATCTTTCATCTGAGATTATTTTCTTTTCCCCTTAAAGTTTCCTTTAGTGAGGGTCAACTGGTGAGAAATTCTCTGTCGTGTCTTGTTTGTTTATCTGAGATGTCTTTTTTCCCCCCTCTCATTCTCGAAAGACGTATTTTCTGACTGTACCATTCTAGAATTTGAGATTGCCATTTCCCCCTCAACACATGGAGTATTTCATTCCACTATTATCTGGCTTCAATTTTTGTTGTTACTAAGTTAGTGAACTTGTGTTCCTTTGAATAAACTAGCCTTGTTTTTTCTCTTACAGGTTTTTCCTTTGTCTGGAGTGGAACATAGTCTCTTTACAGAGTGCGTCCAGTTTTAGTATTTCTTGTTCATGTATCAGTCTCTCTATTATATTTTCTGTTTCCCTGTGGTACATTCTGCATAATTTCTTCCAAGTTTTCTTCCAGTTTACTAATCCTTCCCTCAGCTGTATCCAATAACATGTTAATTTTGTCCCTTGTATTTGTCATCTTGATTATTGTACTTCCAATTTCTGTAAGTTCTCTCTGAATCTTTTTCACGTTTGCTAAGTCATATAGTAAAGTTTTCTGTGTACTACAGAGATTCTCAAACTTGTATTTTTTTCTTAATACAGTACATAGACTTGTTTTGAAATCTGTGACTGAAAATGACAAAGTCTGAAGTTTTTCTGGTCTGATTTTGCGATTTGTTTTTTCTGTGTGTCTCACTGATGGTGACTTGTTTTGCTGTGTGCTTGTTTAGTATTTTATGGGAAGCTCTCTTTTCTTAAAAATGTGGGTGGATATTCACTGAGGCCGAAGGTGAAGATGTTCTCCTCCAGAGAGAGAATGTGCATCCATTTCTATCCAGTTTTTAGGTAAAGTTTTAGTACAGGAACACTTTAAATTCAAACCGTGAGGTTTTATGAACCACACAGGTGATGTGAACTTGGCTGCCAAGTCTACAAGGGGCTGGTATAGCTACAATTTCTCAGGGACTGTATTTCCCCTTCTTTGATCAGGACCAGAGTGGTTCTCTTCCCAGTCCCTTCTGGGTTTTCTGTACCTAGGAGGATATAGTCTTTTGTAGTCCAGACTTTGAGGATGTGAAGGATGGGAGTCTCCAGTCACACTCCTCCAAGGGGGACCACTCTTTCACCCCCACCCCGCTTTCTCCCCTCTCATCTTGTACATTCTTGTTCTCTTATGTTTAAATTCTTCCTCCGTGTAAAACTGCATTCACTCCTTGTTAATATTAAAGTCAATGTTTGTTCACATTTATCTATATACTTACTAATTTCACTGCTCTTAATTCCTGCATGTATCTTCAGCTTTCTCTCTGAAATAATTTTCTTTCGTCTTGAGAAAAACTTTAGAGTTTTCTTTAATAATTGTCTGCTGGTGATGAATTCTCTCAGCTTTTGTCAGAGAGTTTATGGTCATTGTTTTATCTTAATTCTTAAAGGATTTTTTCACTGAGAATATGACATTGGGCCAATAGTTATTTTCTCTTAGTACCTGGAAGATAAAGATCCTTTCTCTTTTCACTTTCACTGGTTCCACCAAGAAGTCAGTTGTCTGTCGAATAACTGCTCTTTTGCAGACAATATTTTTCCTGCCCCTCGTTGCTTTAAAGAGAATTTTTCTTGTCTTTGTCTGCATTTTCACTATGAAGTGTTGAGGTATGATTTACTTTTTATTTATCCAGTTTGGAGTTCACTAACCTGTGTGAATCATCTTCAAATTGATGCCTTTCATCAGGGAAAATTCCTAGTCATTATCTCTTCAAATATTGCTTCTGCCCACTCTTTTTCTCTTCCATTTTTTTTTTGCATGTAAACTTGGTGTATGTTAAATTTTCTCACTCAATTCTCCATGTAGCCTACCCGTTTTATTTTTCTTCCTTGTACTTCATACTTTGTTTTGGATACTTCCTCCCTGTCTCTCTTCTAGCTCACTAATTCTCTCTTCAGCTGTGCTTTCTAAACTGTTGTCAAACTCATCCATTTAGTTTTTTTGAAAAAAAAATCAGTTATTTGATTTTTCAATACTTTTTACAATTCTGAAGTCTTTAAAAAATATTTTCCAGTTGTCTGGGAAAGTTTTCAATATTGTCTTTACCCTTCTTGAACATAACTATTTCAGAGCCTGTGTCTTCATCTCAATGTTTGGAGAACTTGCTTGTCTTTTTCAACTGGCTGTTATTTCTACTGGGTTTTGTTCATATTGTCTTATCTCCTGTACCTGCTTATCTTTGATTTTGTGCCAGACATTGTGTTTGAAAAGTTGTTGCAGAAGTAATCAGAGAGCGAGGGTGATGTTATCTTTGTTAAAAAATATATTTTGGGTTCTGCTGGTGCCTAAAGATACTAGCAGTAGGGGACTCACCTGAGATTTCCTGGGCAAACCAGATGATTCAGAAACACCTGCAGTTTGTTCAAGGGCTCTTTCACTTCTCATTCATCCTTACTTTCAGAGAAAGCATTTTTAATTTCTGTCCTAAATGTTGGGGGGCTTAACAGTAACTCCACTCTCAGTGGGTCTGGTCTCTAATTTCTGTATCCCTAACCCCTGAGGCTGTCAAAAGCATGGAAGTGGACCCAAATGCTGGGCTCACTCCTGTGGAATTCTTTCTTTTTCCAGGTCATAGTCTGGTAATTCTTCATTACCTTCTAGTCTTGCGTTTATTATCTCACGTTCATTATCTTGCTAACATCTCTAAGCAGATGGTTTTCTTAGACATTTTTCAGTTTCTCCATTTGTCCTCAGAATGGAGGATTTTCCAGAATCACTTAGTTTGCCATTTCTGGCATGGTAAGTTATTGTATCATTAAACACATATATATCTTTTGGTTAATGACTTTTAATTTAATAGCTTTGTGCTAAGAAACATGATCTGTATGAATTTTTGAAATTTGGTGAGACTTGCTTTATGACCTAGTTCATGGTCACTTTTTATCTAAGTGCTTCATTGGTGCTTGGGAAAACTGTGTCTTCTCTAATTTTTCTTCTCCTTCTCTTTCTCCTTCTTCTTCTTCTTCTTCTTCTTCTTCTTCTCCTTCTCCTTCTCCTCCTCCTCCTCCTCCTCCTCCTTCTTCTTCTCCTCCTTCTTCTTTCTTCTTTTAAAGTTCAACAAGGGGCTTGAACTCATGACCCTGAGATCAAGACCTGCGCTGAGATCAAGTTGGACATTTAACTGACTGAACCACCCCAGGTGCCCCTTCTCTAATTCTTAAGGATGGATTTCTACATGTGCCTTATAAATCAGGCATTTTATGATTACACTCAAATATTCTATACACTTATTAACTTTTATTAGCCTATTAGTAATCAAGAAAGGTATAGTGAAGACAGTATTAATTTTGTCAAAATTTCCTTACAGTTCTCAAAATATAGAAAGCAAAAGTTAGTAGACTATCATATTAGGTTCCTAAATGGTCCCTGTCTGCCATGCTTTCAGAATTAGTCTATCCTCTCAGATGTCTTGTGACCATGAATTTGGCTTCTTCCTGTTCTGTCTTGTTTTACGCACTGGATTTGTGTCACCGGAGTCACTGCTCTTGCTGCCCACCTGCCTCCTCATTGCCTTGTTGCTGCCTGCACACATTCTTCTGTTGAGTTTGTATTGTCTGCCATGTGGGCAGCCAATGTGGGCTCTACTTGCATCTCCCCATTGAGCTATCTCTCTCCCTTCTCTCACCAGCACTGGGCTGCCCAGGTGCAGGGAGTGGGTGGGTGGGCTTGCTGGAGGTGTCTGTCTACCTGCATGGCAGGAACAGGTCATCAATAGGCTGGGATGTTGTGGAGGTTCCTGTAGCAAAGACCCCACTTCACTCACTACTATCCATTCCCAGAGAATCCTGGTGTGAGTGTGTTGGCCGGCTTCTCTGGATATGGGTCACTGGTAGAATTCCCACATCCTACCTTTGCTCCCCAGTAACGGCCCCCAGATTCCTGCTCCATGCCTCTTCCTCAGTTGGTGCAATCTCAGAGGCTTCTATGTCTGAAATGAGGTGTATTTGCAGAGGTGTGGGAGGGAGGAATGGACTGGAGGCCAAGGGCATTGGGGAGACCCTTTTGTTTGCCCTGTGTTTGCTCTGGTGGCACACTCCCACTGAGGGTGGCCACGTTTCTTCCCTGTCTTCACTCAACAGGAAGGTTTGCCTGCTGCCTGACATGGCTCACAAAGTCTGTCCACATGAATCTCTCAGACTGTCCCCAGCCCAACCTGGTTCCTGGGACTGCCTGCTCGAGGCTGAGGGGTCTTCCAATAGTTATTTCCCAGTGTACCCCTCTGGGCCTGTGCTGCATTATGGATCAGATCACCCTGACCCACTTTATGCTCAACCAACCCTGCTTATGTCATGCATTCTAGGGTTTCTTAAAGTCTGTTTCATTGGCAACCCTTCTCTGTTTCCAGGTATTCCTGCAGATTATGTTTCACTTTACCTTTATTTGATCATTTCAGTGGTTTTTCAGAAACTGGAAGCACACATGGGCACAAGATGTTTGAGGTCTAGGATTTTTTTTTCTTTTTAATCAGAAAAACAAACAACACATAGACAAACCCCCGATTACTGAACAAGAGCTAAGAGATGTCTCATTAACACACCACTTGACTCTGAGTGGAGAGACAGTCTGGGAGTCCTGTCTGAGCACCCAGCTCCTTCCTACAGTTTACTAGACCCTCAGTTTATCTGTCTCTCTACCTGCAGAGATACACAGAAGGAGAAAATCCAGACGGGCTGGTTTTCAATCCTAGCTGCTACTGCCAGAGGTATTTAATGGGAAATGGGGAAATATGGAGATGGAATTTCATATAAAGAAAGTGGGGAAGTCTGGCAGGGAGCAGTCAGCTTAGACCATATCTGTCTCTGTCTAAAGCCCAGATAGCCATCCCTTCGAAGCACTGAAGAGTGGCCCTGGAAGGCCACATGAGTTCTGGGTGGCAACAGCAATGAGAATGGATGTAGATGAATAAACCTCAGCTGGAGAAAGCCTGTCCACGTACAATGCTATTAACCAGGGAAATGGAAGTTGTGGGAAGGAGGGAGAAGATTACACAAAACCCCAGACCTGGAAAACCATACCTGGCCAGCTCCAGGCCATCTGGTTAAAACAGAGTGGAGTCCTTTAGATTGGTGTTTCTCAAACTCACAAATATCTTGGGGATCTTATCAAACTGTAGATTCTGATTCAGTGGGTCTAGGTTGTGGCTGGGGATGTGGCTGGGGTGTGGCTCAAACATCTGCCTTTCTAACAAGCTCCCAGGTGATGCTGATGCTGCTCGTTTGGGGACCACACTGAGCACAAGGTTCTGAAGGAGCCCCTTCATCGCTGGGTAGAGCTCCCTGAAGACCAGCGATTCCTAAGTGTGGTCTTGACTCTTCTCATGATCACGCAGATATACCAGATCTGGCTATTTGTTCAAAAACAGTCTCGTGACTTTATATCATTCTTGTTCCCTAGATGACAAAATTGTGCATGGAGTTTATTACCTCTGGATTCTCAAAGGTCTACATAGCTAAGATTTTTCCCGTCAGTGTCACCGATATTGGCATAATAACTAAACATCTTTGTAATTTTGGAAATTACTCTTTATCTTCAGAAATAACAATAGGTAATTGTAAAAAGATAGAACACACCTAGCCCGGTCCCCTGGCAGCCTCACGGATCACTCCTGTCCCATTAACTGAAGATAATAATCACGAGATTATTATCCCCAAAGCTTAGGGAGGAACTGAGGAGTATTGATCCACTTATTTCTGTTCCTGGAATAGATAGGCTGCTTTTAATCCTAGCAGACAGAAGACAGTGAGGAGCCTTGCATCTGTGCTTCCCGGGCTGACCAGGGAGCACGCTTGCCCGGCTTGAGCAGAAGTCATGGCTCAGTCATTCCGATGAAGCGGTCTTGGCGGTCTCGGAGGTGGGGGACTCACTGACGACAGGAGCATTCTCCCATTTCCCTGCAAATCCCAATCATCCCAGTGGTCTTCCTCAGGACTCCTTCTCCAGATCATTTTTGGTGTTACAGGAGTACGTCTCCCAAGGCATGTACGGGCTTCCCGCCAAGCAGGGGGCCGCTAAGACCAACACTGAAGACGGAGTTCTGGGAGAGGCCGGCTCTGATGGTGTAGACTGGGCCACATCGGCAGCCCCATGAAGGCGATTGGTTACTGTCCTGCTGTCCTGGGAATCCGCAGGGGTGGTGCTTTCTTACCTCCTGTGTTAGAGGCTCCTATAGGTCGTCAGTGGAGGACTAGGGGGCAACTCTCTTGTCCTGGCAGGAGGTTAAGGGAAGGGATTGATGGTGCAGGGGACACTGGAGCAGACCAGCTCCAAGCCCAGCCTGGAAAAAGGGACTGCTCTTTCTCCAGATACCTGCGGCCAGCCTGAGTCCCTGACACAGCCCCCAGAGCAGCTGCTCACGTATCTGGGGCTGGTCCAGAGTCCCTCATCCTCCATGAGGACTAGGAACACATTTATTGGTTTATTGGTTTTTCTTGGGGTTTTTTTTGCCTCTCACCAGGGCCCAGGCATTTCTCTCTTACCCGCCTACCATGCAAGGACATTGTCCTCTGTTTAGTATCCCCCAGCTCCAAAGTCCATTGGGGGAAATTAAGGCAAAGAAGGGATAGGGTAGATGGCTTCATAACATCTGGTTAGGGGGACGCTGACATTGTCCCAACATGCCCACTCCAAGACGTTTGAACTATTCCATGTGCTTCTGATCATTGCAACGGCCTATGGGGGAAACTGAGGCAGTAGGTGAGTGAGTGCCTTTCTGGAGGTCATGTGACAGGGAAGTGGTGCACCTGGGGGAAGTCAGGTTCTCTGATGCTGGCTGCATCAGTACTTGGAGGGACCCCCGTCCAGAGCAGGATAAGACCCCACTAGCCAGGGTCCATCCTTCAGGAATCCTGGCCATGGGGCAGTGAGCAGTGCTGCGTTCATGGGGTGGCAGCGGGCTGTAGGCAAGGGGAGAAAGAACAGCAGGTGTTGGGTCCCGGAGAGCCCTCTGGCCCACCCCTCTGCAGGCTCCTGTGGGGTCCCAGAAGAGCAGGCTCAGGCCATTCCCAGCACCTGCTGCCAGGCTGAGCCCAGAGCTCCAGGGGGCAGGACAGAGATTCCAGCCCCACAAACCCTGCCTCGGACACAGCTCACTCAGCACAGCCCACGGCCCTCGGTGACACGGACAAGCTGCCACCGAATGGCGGGTGGGGGCTGGCTGCAGCTCTCACTTCAGTGCCCCACGGGCCTGCGGCGCCCTTGGCCTTGTCTGCAGGGGTGGCCCTGCCCGGGGTTGCCATGGGCACGGCCCCCAGGAGCGCAGAACAAGGGGCACATGTGGGAGCCTCACCCAGGGCCTCAGCTCCAAGCTGCTCATTACGCTGCGTGTTTTGTGTTAAATTACCTTCCTCCGTGAGAGAATTTTATTCCCACTCTAAGTACTGTTGACAGATGTGTTAATTCATGTATTTAAACAGATATTTAGCAACAGCAGAAGGTTCAGCTAAAAATAGGTCGTCTTTCCAAATAGGCTCTTTGACCTCAGGCTGGCACGCACGGCCATCAGCGCCGAACTCAGGAGGCCGTGTTCAGTGCAAAGTGGGTTTTAGGAGGGCTGGAGGCCTGGTATACCCGCCACAGGTGCATGCTGTCCTCAGGGAGATGGAGGTGTGGCCCAGGAGAGAGCTGGACACGGGGAGCTCTCTGGGCCTCTGGGGCCTCTGCTCCTGGGGCCCTGCACCCGCCACAGCCCCCCCTTGCTGTTTGTAAAATGAGGGGTTTGTACTGAGTGCCTCAGAAGTGCCCTTTAAACAAATGCTTGTGGTCCCAGGAAAGCAGGGAGGCCCCAGAAGAGGGATGGGGAGGCTGAGAGGCAGTGACCTCCCGGAGAGAGGCAGGGCTGGTCCAGGCATGTCCTAGGTGCCGGGGACCAGCCCAGGACCCTTGGTTCCAGGCCCGAACCCACCTGCCTGGCCAGTATGGAGAGGGTGTGGCTTGTTTCTCAGGGAGCCCAGCTCAGCCAGGAGGAAAGGCAGCCTCCCAGGGATGCGTGAGAGACCCCTGCCCCTTGCTTCCCGGGATAAAGTATGGGCTCTGAGTTGGGGTCTCAGGCTGGTGACCTCAAAGGGGTGGCTCCTTGGTCCCTCCTGCCCACTCGGCTACACACCTGGAGGCTCCGCTGCGCAGAGAGGCAGGAGAGGGGCCCGCAAGGAGCCCACGGAGGTAAGAATGCCCTGTGGCCGCTGGAGCTGGACAGCTTGGATCCCAGGGCAGCCCCAGCCCTCTCTCTCCATCCCAGGACAAGCATGGCTACCCTAGCAGATGCCACCCAGAACCCTTCTCAACACAATGATCTAGGAAGCCCCTCCCGATGAATCAGAATTGGCAGACAAGTTGAAACCTGTTTGCCATGTTGGTAAAGACAGAACGTCCCGGGTGGTGGGGGGGTCCTTGCTGCTGTTATTGCTGAGGAGACAGGGTCAGGGTCTGAATGCAGGGGAGTTGGGGGCTGTGACCATAAGCTGGGGGAGACAGCAGGAGGAGCCAAGAGTGGAATGGGTGGCAAAGGGACTGCCTTGGCTGGACCTTGGGGGTAGGCTCAAAGGTTGCCCCTTTGCCAGGAAGGAACCTTGAGCAGAAGCAGGTCTGTGGGAGGTGGAGACCTCTGTGGGTGCTGTGGGCCCTCCTGTAGGCTGTCCAGTGACCTCCAAGGAGAGGCTGGGTGCAGATGTCCATGCTGGGAGGTCCCAGCTGAAGGCTGAGGCCCAGGTCAGCCGGGCACAGCCTTGGGTTGACGGGAGAAGCCCATGCACCCACTGCCTGGGGGCGGGAGGAAGACGGGTGTGTAGAGAGGTGGTCTTTCTTTTTCTTTCTTCTTTCTTTCTTCCTTCCTTCCTTCCTTCCTTCCTTCCTTCCTTCCTTTCTTTCTTTCTTTCTTTCTTTCTTTCTTTCTTTCTTTCTTTCTTTCTTTCTTTTGGAGAGAGAGAGGGAGGGAGAGCTCACAAGCGGGGATGGGGAGGGGCAGAGGGAGAGGGAGACAGAGACCTCAAGCAGGCTCCACGCCCAGCTCTGAGCCCTGCGCGGGGCTCCATCTCACAACCCTGAGATCCTGACCCAAGCTGGGATCAAGAGTCGGAGGCTTCATGGACGGAGTCACTGGGCTCCCGGAGAGGCGGCGTTGTTAACGTGCTCCTAGGCGGCCCCTAGGAGGCTCATCGGGAGCCGTGCTTGGGGAGGAAGACTCTGGACTGCAGCTCTGTGTGCTGGGGCGGGGGACCTAACAGGCTCTGGGAAAGGAAGCGGCCGAGCAGGCAGTGCCCAGAACCCCGGGGGCGGCTGGCAGGCCCATAACTGCTGGTGCCTAGTGAGCACCCAGCAGGCACCTGGTGTGTAGCGGAGGGACACCTGTTGGGCACCAGCTACAGACCCGGATGGCACCTGGCTGGCACCTGTATGGCCCGTCTGCAGAGCTCACTGCTCCCTCATGCCCCACCCACACCACCCCGGTATGTTCGGGGGACGTGAGCGCTCACAGCTGGGGAGCTGGACAGGCCAACCTTTTTTGTCTCTCCATGCCAAATAAGCCACATGGGCCACATTAAGACCACGGTTCTCGTGGTCTGGGCCTCCTCACAAAGGTTTGTGAGAGCCCACACAGGGTGATGGGCTGGAATGCCTGTGCCCCTCTAATTAATCGTTTATGGCCAATTTCCTCTGGGTCCCATGTGCTCTAGGGCCTCTCTTCCCCACCTGGCTCCTGGGTCCCCTTCAGTCGCAGACCCTGTAATCGGGGGGAGCAGCTAATTAAAAGGATGCTGGTGGGGGGGTGGGGCCCTGAGCCATGGGTGGGCGTGGTTTTCATTTCAGAACGTGGACTGGCAGACGTGGCAGTTTTCCTGACTGTGGTCCATGCCCCTCCCACTGCCACCGTCGTCTCTGATCTTGGGGTGGCAGCCTCTGAGTGTCCCCACGGCACCGATCACTTCTCTCTCTCTCTCAGTAGATGTCGAGGTGCTAATTATCTGTAGCAGGAATCAGCCGGGTACCAAAGGAGCGAGCCAGAAAAGGGGAAATAACCCCCTGGCGACACCCCACAATTAGCTTCGTTGGTGCCCCTGGGGCCAGCCCGGGGGGTAGAAGTGTGAAATGTGTGCATCTCAGACATGCACACTCGTTCCTCGACTGACAGGGCGGGTGTCTCCCTGCCCTTTCATTATGGGTGCTTCCTCTACTGGTTCACAGAGCGAGAGCCCCAGGAGCTGGGGTGTCGACGGTGGCGAGGGGGTGTCGTCAGCTGGGGTGGACAGGGTAGGCCTCTCTGAGGAGGTGACTTGGGACTGGGGCCTGAAAGAGGTCAGGGGTCAGCCAGACCGGCCTGAGCAAGGCCTGGGTGGGGGTCGTTGCTCCCACCCTGTAAGACAGGAGCTGGGTGAGGGAGGCAGAGCGGGAGGAGGGCATCCGTCGGGGTCTCTGAGGGCCGGGGGCGCCGGGGGTCCTGCAGGTGTGATGGGCTGTGGGGAGTTTCAGCAGGGGGGGTCACAAGATCCGATCTCTGGGCTCACGTGTGCACTCGTGCTGCGTGTGTGAGTGCACATGTGTGCGAATGCATGGAAGTGAGTGTGGTGTGTGGACAAGTGTATGTGGTGTGTGTGTGAGGGTGCGTGGGAGCACGTGTGAGTGCGTGTGGGGCGCAGGTCAGGAGTGTGACGCGGGGCCAGCTGGGGGGCCACTGCCATAGTCCTGATAAGAGACGAGGCTCCGTCGGGGGGGCAGAGGAAACGTGAGGCAGGTCACAGTCCGAATTCAACTGACGCGAGACCTGAAAGCATCTGCTCGTGTGTCAGGTGCGGGTGTGAGAGGGGGGATGTGGGCGCTGGTGCCCAGGTTTGTGTCTGAGCCAGTGGATGAACAGGGGTTCTGCCTCCTGAGCGGGAGACGGTGTGGGGGAGAAACAGGCTGGGGATGAAGAATAAGCGTTCCCTTTGGGACAGTTTCCTCCCCTGGTCCCCTGTATGGGCCCCAAGGAGGCTGCAGAGGGCAGGGGGTCTGCGCCCCAGAGCACGGGTGCAGGGGAGCGAGGAAAACCTCGCCGCAGAGGCAGGGCCATGTGGTCAGGTCTCGAGCAGCCCCTGGAGGCTGGGAGAGCCACGGGGTCCCTGCATGCGGCAGAGGCTGGCCTTTATTCAGGGGTGTGGGTTGGAGGGGGCAGTTTGCAGAGAGACAGCAGCAGGGGAAGTGCCTCGGTCCTACAGGTGGACGCAGGGGCTCCCCTGTCCTCACTGTCGCCACCTGCCGCGCAAGAGCCCTTGCGTCCTTTCGTGAGTTCGCACCTTTGGGAGCCTGTCCTGCAGAATGGCGCTTGTACGGGTCCTGGAGAAGCGTACAGGAAGGTCAGCGAGACGAAAGGCAGCGCCTACCCGAGGACTGCCCTTGACATCAACCGACAGGCGGGAAGAGCCAGAGCCGCCCCAGGGCATCACCTGCCCCCCACCTCCAAGGGTGAGAGCAGCTCCCCCTCCTGAGGATCCGGGTTGATTACGCTGGGGAGGGCAGCTCCTTTCCCTGCCTGCTGCCCC
The DNA here is from genome assembly GCF_017311325.1 of Ursus maritimus. Taxonomy (NCBI): domain Eukaryota; kingdom Metazoa; phylum Chordata; class Mammalia; order Carnivora; family Ursidae; genus Ursus; species Ursus maritimus. Next base: position 2,209,565 of record NW_024423343.1, on the reverse strand, counting down.
TGGCGGATGCACGCTCCTCCGGGACCGGGACCGGGACCTGCGATGCACACGGCCGGAGTCTGCCGGGATGGGAAGCACATATTTCCCAAGTAATGGCCCTCGTCGTGACAGTGACAGGATTAGAACCCCAAGAGGCCTACCGAGATGGCTTTCTTCTCCGTGGTGGGAGGTACGAGATCCGTGATCTGTACGTGGAGGCAATGTCCCAGCATGGCCCCGGTCAGCAAATCCTGGCAAACTCATCTGATGTCGCTGGCCCTTGTCCTCCCACCCTCTGGAGGGCGTGTGCCTGAGCGAAGCCTCAGCACTGGACATGTGATCACTTAGGCCAACGATCGTCGCAGGGGATGGCAGGAGCAAGAGCTGAGTCCTGGCTTTGCCTTTCCAGGGTGGAGGTCGTGTGCTGAGCAACATTTTGGCTTCACTGGCCACCTGGCCATGCATGTTTCTGCCATGGCCTCAGGATGTCCTCCTGGGTTTGAAGGACCCGAGGCCTGACCCCCTGGGCCTGTTCTGACCTCTGTCATTCTGGAGGCCTCAGCAGAGGCCCCCGTTTCTGATGCACGCAGGTGGTGCGGGAGTCTCAGGGGGAGAACGAGGCTCCGTCCCCCTGCCTGTGGCCTCACAGGTGAGCGCGGTGACAATGGAGGATTCCAGGGGTTTGCGTCCTTACATCCGAAGCAGTAGAGCAAGGAGTGTCTGTCCCTGGCGCATTGTCCTTGGCGTATCGGCTGTCCTGGCACTCACGGGGTATCGTGATGTAAGAGAACGTCTCTTCTCTGCTGTGCCGAGGACGCGGCATTCTTTCCAAGTAGAATAGGGGTTGTGAACGCCCGACTGGGAGATTTTAACCCTGGGAAAGAGAGGGTCCTCCTAGGATGTTTTGTTGGGTGGTCTGGAATGTATTCTCTTTAAAGCTGAAGTCCCAAAGGGACCCCCAAACCGGAACACAGTCCCCTCTCTTGGGGGGCACTCTACAGTTTACAAAGTGCTCTGCATATGGCGCCCGGGCTGCTCTTGCAGGGAGACCCACCGTGTCCTCCTTCCTGGGGGTTTCTCGATCTGTTTCTCCCTCTGGCCCACACCTGTGAAGCTGACGATCGGAACGGCTTCTTCCTCTATCCCGAGGGCCCTTACGGTTCCCCAGTCCTGGGTTTTCCATGTATGCCAACCCACTGTTTTCCATTCAACACTTTGCAATTAAAATGAGTGTGTAGGGCTGTTTAAGCCACAGACACATCCAGTGTGAGCCGTGTTTACATGGCAACTGGTGACCACTTAATTACATAGTAATTACAGTGCAGCGGCGGGGCGATCGCACAGTAAGTGCTGTGTCATTACTGCTGATTGCTCCCGTCTTCCCAAGCGCGGGGAGGCTGCACCGTAATTGCTTTTAGACCTTCCAAATGCGGGGAGACGGATCCACAGCAGCCTGTAATTATCAAGGACGTATGTGACGTGTATCAAGTCAGCAAACACGGGGGGCTGCCGTGTAGAGCGTGAGCCAGATCAAAGCCCCGCTGGGGAGGCGGCCGAGGCCCTCCCGCAGGCCTGCTGGGGCAGCCAACTCCACCGTGCTCATGAGGCTCCTTTTCGTCCTCAGGCCAGGGGCCCGGACGGCAGGGCGCACAGCTCGGGGCCACCGACCCTGCCCGGGCAGCTCACGCAGGGCTTTGGGGCCGGGAGGAGAGAATGGAACATGATTCCACCTGCAGCGGGAACGTTTGGAAGGATTTTAAGGAGTGGACCCACTTTTCAAGGATGACTCTGGCTGGTACGTGGGTCACAGAAAAAGCCCACTGCCGTGGGGTCCGGTGGGTGGGGTGCAGGTGGCAGTGAGTGGGAGAGAGCAGGGACCTCCCGCAAGCTTCTCTCCCTCCGTCCGGTCTCTGTGCTCCCGTGGGCTCGTCTCCTTCTCTCCTGCGGCCGAAGGCTGGAGTCCAGTCTGGTCAGGCCACATCTTTCCCTTACCGCGGACAGTGTCTCTCTAGGTAAGCTTGTCCACCCCCAGCCCACTGAGCCTGTGCACTTAAGGCTCCAGATTTACTGTCCTGCCCCAGATACCTTCCCTGGGCTTCCACCCCCTTACCCGCCTAGTGTGCAACGTCTCCTCATGGGTTTCTTGAAGGCTCTTCAAATTCCCTGCGAAGCTTTCCTCTTTCTAGTCATTGGCAGTGTTCATTGACCAGATATATAAGGCCATGCACCACTCACTCTCTGCCTGACTGTCCGTCCCTACCTCCCACCACAGCCCGCCTTCTTCTGGGCACCCTAGCCACTTTGGGCTCTTCATTTCCTGGAGTGTGCTGTGTTCCCCATGACCACAGGGCCTTTGCACAGGCTACTCTCTTGGGCCTCCTCTTCCTTCCTCTCAGTTTCTTCTGTTTCGTTCTTCTTCCTCTTCCAGATCTTAGCTCAGGCCTTGTTTCTTGGAGGACCCTCATAAAGCTTCCTGTTTGGGTCAGATTCCTTTGTCGGGTGCCTCTTAGACCTGGGATCCTTCCCTCGTTCACAGTCCTGCACGCTTGTTTGGTTACTGTTCGGCAGGTGCTGTGGACTGTATGTGCTGCCATACTTGTTCTCGTTCCTGGTGGAGCCCGTGTGACGGCCTGGCACTGGGCACATGGTGGGCAGAGTGGGCGGTCGAGCTGGCAGGACTAGGTGAGCTGAGGAGAGATCGACAACCACATATTCTTTCAGTGAACACCCGCTGGGGGCCTGCTCCGCCCCGAGCCCGCCGATCCATGGCTGTCCCACGAGGCGTGAGTTCCAGCAGGAGCAGCGTGGGAGGCTCTGGACAGAGCAGGCCCTGGCTCACCAGGCTCTGGATGGCACTTGGGGCCGGTCAGTCCTCCTGCCTGATGGACTTGGGATTTTTCTGGAGATGGGGCGAGAGAGGCCTGGACAGGGGGAGGTGGGGGCGGCCGAGAGAGCACTCAGGGCACAACAGCATCACCTTTGCCGTGACCAGCACCCCCAGGGCACTGACCTCCCCGTGGACATGGAGACTGGAGGGCGCTGTGTGACCCACCTGTGGGCGTGAGGGCCACTGACTCACACAAAATACCATGTGCCCTTCGTAGTGGTCAGGGGTCCCCCAAACTCACTATCCTCCTTGAGGTTGCGGGGTTGAGGGAGTCAGAAGGATGAATCCGCAGTATAGGATCAAGGGAGCCTGGGGACTGAGCTGCAGACAATGAGACTGATGCCCCGGGATCGGCAGGGAGATGATTCCACTCAGTGGAGAGCCTGCTTCTCCCTCTCCCACCTCTCGTGCTCTCTCTCACGCTCTCATGAATAAAGTCTTAAAAGAAACCCCAGATGAACATAGGGGAGGGGAAGGAAAATTAAAATAAGATAAAAACAGAGGGAGATAAACCATAAGAGACTCTTAATGATAACAGAACAGACTGAGGGTCGCTGGAGGGAGGGGGTGGGGGATGGCGTGGATGGGGGATGGGCATTAAGGAGGCCTCTGTTGGGGTGAGCACTGGGTGTTACATGTGGGTGAAGAATCGCTCCTGAAAACCAGTGCTGCACTGTATGTTAACTAACCTGAATTTAAATAAAATAAATACGTAGAAATGGTGAATTTTATCTTGTGTGAACTGCATTTCAATTACAAACAAACGCCCAAAACTGGCTTACAGCCCTGGCTCCTTGAGAGATTTTTGGAAACCAAAGAGGTGGGGGGCATCTGGGGGCAGGCTTGGGGCAAACGGTGGTGTCACTGGGGCCCGGGCACTGTATGGGGGTCACTGCTGGAGAGGCTGTGGGCAGGGGTCCTAATGACCACTGGCTGGTTCTCAGCCACCACAGGGTCCCCAACAGACTCTGTGTGTCACGTCCCCGTGCTCTCCTCACTCCCCATCCCCCCACTGACTCCCTGCCTCTCGTGGTGGGGTCACCCCTGGGGCCAGATTGCATCACCTCGAACTTCAGCACAGGGCCCGATCGGGGTGCACGTGATGCCGGGGGGTCAGGTCCCACTCCCAGCACACAAGGATAGACGCAGAGCTGCTGGTGGGGGAATCTTCTGTCCCCTCTGCTGGTGACAGAGGGACAAGACTGCACACGTGAGGGAGCGTCCCACCACCAGCCTCTCTTGGGGCCCTCGGGGGAGTTGCTTCCACACCCGTCTACTTGAAAGTAAAAAGAAAAGAACTGAAATAGGGAATATATATCACAGATATCACAGAGTGTATTTAACATGTAGATGGAGAAGCCTGACAGTGACCGGAAGACCTGGGCCCAGCACCCGGTAAGATCTGGCACCGCGGTTCTCACAGTGGGGTCCCTGACCCGCAGCGTCAGCACATGGAGCTTGTTAGCCACGCAGCGCCGGAGTGAGAGAACATATCTGCAAATGCTATATGTGATAAGGGCTTAATATCGAAAAACTTTAAGGAACTCATACAACTCAATAGCAAAATAGCAAAAAAATCCCCATAAATACCCTGAGTAAAAAATGGACAAGGGACTTGAACAGGCCTTTCTCAAAAGAAGATATATGAGTGGCCAACGGACCCATGGAAAGATTCTCGACATCACTCATCGTCAGGGAAATGCAGATCAGAAGCACCGTGAGCTGTCACCTCACACCTGTCGGACTCGCTGTTGTCAAGAAGTCAAAGGTTCACGAGGGTTGGCGAGGACACGGAGGAAAGAGAACCCTTGTGCACACTGGAACGCAAACCGGTGCAGCCACTGGACTCCAAGAGCCATCCCCAAGGGTCTGCAAGAGCCCTCTGCACCCCCACGTCCACTGCGGCATTATCCGCGACAGCCAAGGCACGGAAACCACCCAAGGCTCGTTCCGTGGGTGAGTAGATAAAGATGTCATAACATACGCACAACGAGACATCGTTCAGCTTTGGCAAAAAAGGAAATCCTCTCATTTACAACAACAAGGATGGCCCTTGAGGGCGCTCTGCTAAGTGAAACAATCCAGACACAGAAAGACGACATCCCCCACTCTCACTTTATCCACGGGATCCGAAGTAGTCGAAGTCACAGAAACAGCGGGCAGCAGCGGTTGCCAGGGGCTGAGCGGCGCGAACAGTGGGGCGATGTTGGCCAAAGGGCGTAAGTTCCCATCATGCAGTGTGGGCGCTGGGTGGCCAGTGGCCAGCATGCTGACGGATGTTCACGACCCTGTATCGTGGGCTTGACATTCGCTAAGAGTAGACTCTAAGTGTTCTCACCACAGAAAGAGGCGGACAGAAAGAGCGCGTGAAGGGCATGATGGGATGGAGATGTGAATCAGCTTGATGGTGACGAGTTCGCGGCGTGCCCAAGTACCGAAGCCTCACGCGGTACACCTGCAATACGCACTATCTTCGTTTGTCAGTTCTGCCTCCATAACGCTGAAAAATAGTACCAATACACTAAAACAATTATAAGGAGATTTTTGAATCAATTAGACCCTATATTCTCAGGAAAAATGACTTCTCCTGGCCTGCTTTATCAGCCTGGTGATTCTCAACGGATTTGTCCCCGTAAAATGTACACTTACACTGATTATTTGAACTTTGCCCCATTGATATAAAATACTTCATATTTGTGCCAAGTCGTAGCTATGGCGAGTTTATGCAACACTTTAAGTAAATCTGTTTCCCTGACAATCTCTGTGTCAGCAGACATAGCGTTCACGCGGCATTAAAAATAGCTTATGAACACTATTTAGACCCCTCCTTTTCATGGGCACGAGTCATATTCTTAGCAACGATAATGTAGCTCGATCTCACCATCAGATGCGCCACGTGATAAAGGGTCAGCCACGGCAGGTGCAGGGCAAGCACAGACACAGCACCTCGGCGACCGTGCCTCCAGACGGCCCACAGGTGGACTGACGCTGCCCTCCGCCACTGGAGACAGCCGTGGGCCTCCTTGTTTGGTCATAACTTTCAACGCCGAGACGAACCTGCAAGAAAACAAGCAGGGCAGGAAGGAGACAATGAAATAAAACCTGCTAAATGAGAAATCTGAAAGTCCCATCGCCACCACATCACACGGCTATGGCGGGGCTGTGACCATGAGCCCTGGAGTTGTTGCCGAAACCGGACATATCCGAGGACCGTTTCCGAAGGTCCTGGTTCTGTGGGCTCTTCTGGACAATCGGAGACCTCTGTGGCATTCTGGTCCAATAGTCGCCTTTGGTGGGGTCTACCCCTGGGACTCTGGGGTGGGTGATCAAGGACCAAGCCACCTCAGCTCCCTTCTCTCCAGCACTTTCAGCTGAGGCCACCAAGTCCAGAGAAGCCCACCGTTCAGGGATGCACGTAAGAGCCTTCTCCAAGTAGTAGAAGGGGGCCGGGGGCCCTGGGATGGCGGGATGAAAAATAATGCCAAGAGCTTGACCTTCAGTTACCTTATAATGTCTAATACACGCTCTGGGACAACTTTGGTGTCACGATTAGTACTTGCAACACTGTGCCCTCAATGAGCCAGGCACGTGCTGAGTGTTCTGCTTATATCCAAATAACTGAACCACAATGTGAATCAACAAGGAAACCTCAAGGAAGTGTTAAAGAGGAAAAAAAGAGAGAGAGAGAAAGAGATGGTGTGCATGTGAGAGAAAGTTTTGAATCAAAAATTTTCCCTAAAATGGGAAGAAGAAAAGCAGTTACTTGGAACTCGCAATCAATAACCCTAATCTCATCTGTCGCTCCGACAAGTCTGTTAGAGGATGGGCATAATTAATCTTCAATGAAATGTAACCGTGTCTTACACCTGCTCAGTAGCAGAGGGTCTGGGCAGGAAAGGGGGCTCATCGGAGTAACTGCAGCCACCACACCTGTTGTCAGACTCGGCAGCACCACATTTCAGCGATGGAGATGGAGGTGGGTCCAGGACAAAAAGGAATAAGAAGAAATTTAAATAAACGGGGTTCGGAGGTGGTCTGAGACCGGTGCCCAGGGAGCCAACCTGCCAATAATAGCAGCGCCTTCAAAAGAAGCATGACAGGCAGCTCGGGAATCGTCGAGACATTGTTAAGGGACTTTTTTGGAATTGGAAAAATTAAGGTTGGAAAAAGAGGGCTTATGGAATCCCTGTTGTACGGTAGCAGGAGCAACTGATGGGACGAAATGTATCCTTGTAAAATATATTTTTAAAGGATTTATTTATTTATTTGACAGAGAGAGACAGCCAGCGAGAGAGGGAACACAGGCAGGGGGAGTGGGAGAGGAAGAAGCAGGCTCCCAGCAGAGGAGCCCGATATGGGGCTCGATCTCAGGATTCTGGGATCACGCCCAGGGCCGAAGGCAGACACTTAACGACTGAGCCACCCAGGCGCCCCCATCCTTGTAAAATATTAACGTCACAGAGAGACTCTTCCAGAAGCCAAGCATGATGAACTGGCCCCTGCTGGGTCCCCTGGCCCAGCCCACCACCCAACACATGTTCATGGAGTGAGGACCAAACCCATCGGAGCCCATAAGAAAGGTCTGCAGGTGAGAGCAGAAGTTGGCAGAAGGATGTGGAGATAGAAGGTCTCTGCTCCTGGAGGGCGTGTCCAAATGTAAAAGCAGGGCAGCCCCTCGTCATGTGGTCACCCACCGCGCCCCCACTCTTCTGAGGGCGTAGGCCAAATCCCTGAGTGGGCACTGCCATTGACGAGGCAAACAACAAAACCCCAGACCGAACGGGGGCTCTGAAGAGCGATTGCTTCCGAGAGCCCAGCAAAAGCAGGGAAGCCAGGCACTGGTGTTGAGAGGGGGCCAGAGAACATCAAAGGTGCAGACGTGTTTTCCATGAACCGTAGGTGGAAGGCATTGTATTAACTTTGAAAGCTCTATCTACAGAGAGAATTAAGGAAGTTTGCAGGTACGCCACTAAAGAAAGCCAACAAACCATGAAAGAGAGCAAGAGAAGAAAGGATCAGAAGAGAACATCTATAGAAACAACCACAAAACAAGTAACAAAATGACACTAAATCCATACTTATCAATAATTACTTTAAATGTAAGCCGACTGTACCCTCTAGTCAAAAGACATAGGGTGACAGAATGGATAACAGAACAAGACCCATCTACATGCTGCCTGCAAGAGCCTCATTTCAGATGGAAAGACACCTGCAGATTGGACGTGAGGGCCTGGGGAAGCACTCGGCCTGCACATGGACGCCAGAAGAAAGCAGGGCAGCAATACTCGTATCAGACAAAAGAGACCTTAGAGCAAAGATGGTCACAAGAGACAAAGAAGGACACTAAATAATCATAAAGGGGACGGTCCAACAAGAGGCCATAGCAATTGTAAATATTCATGTGCCCAACATGGGAGCACCCAAATACATAAGCAACTAGCAACAAATACAAAGGAAGTAATCAGTAATAACACAATAATCGTGGGGGACTTTAACACCCACGTACATCAATGGGCAGAGCGTCCATCAGAAAATCAACAAGGAAACTGTGGCTTTGAATGACGCACCCGACCAGATGGACTTAGCAGACATGCTCAGAACATGGAACATTCTCCAGAACAGATCCCGTATTAGGCCACAAAACAAGTCTCAACAAGTTTAAAAAAAAATTAATGAAAGTCATAAAAAAAAAGTTTGCAGAATGCTTCGGTGCCCTCGCCAACAGAGTTACGAATAGATTTGCTGTCTCCTTACGCCTGACCCAGCCCACACACACAGCCCTCTCCCTCCCTGCTCGGACAAGTCCTTGTCACTGCAGGAGGGGGCCAGCTTCAGGGGGCTCATTAAGCTGTCTGCCAGTGTAGACCTGAAATTCTCCGTGGTCTAAAACCATCACTGTCCGCAGAACAACCCACAGAGGAGCCTTGATAAGATGGTAGGAGAACAGCTGAGCTTCTACCCAAGTGGGGCCGAGGGACCCCAGGGGAGGCCGGTGGCTGGTCCTGATAAGGCTCCAATTGGGACTAACTCGTGCTGGGGCCAGCCAGGGCCTTAGGGCGGCCTGTGGCTCCGGCTCCCGGGCTGGGCCCCAAGGCCTTAGAGCTCCTCCTCCCGGTCTGGCAGGCGGACCCGAGACTCCATTCATTCCCTTCTCCACCGATAAAGAGAGAGTTGCTGCCAAACTGTTTTCCGAATAAGAGAATGCTGGAAGATTTATTTTTTTGCAGAAGGTGTAAGACAAATAGGAAATATTATTTCAGAGAACTTGCACAGGATAATTATTTATGAATGTATTACCAACCATATGGTTTCCCACACTGGTTCGAGGGGGTAATGATTTTTATAATTACCTGTGTTTAGGAATACCTTCATGCAAAGAAGTAAATATGCCTCCTACTGAGAGCAGAAACAGTCTTTCCTCTTCCATAATTAGGGAGCTTTTCTTCAGCCGCAGCCTGAAATTACTTTTGGTTTCTCAGGGGCAACGTGGTACAGAGAGACACAGGGCTGGGATCCAGCCCAAGGGTTAGGGCCTCATGGCCTCGGATCTCTCTGAGTGTCCTCTGGGACTGACAAGGGCCACCGTGGTGCTGGTGGGGGGGGGTCAGGCACAGACCTGCCTCAGGACACAGGATCCCCTCTGTAGCCTGCAGCCCAAGTCCCTGGGAACCCCTGTCACCAGGGTTCCATGTGCAAGGACATGCTGTCTGGTCCCTGGCCACCCCCTCCCAGCTGGCCAGTCCCCACTTGCTCCGGCCACCTGTCCAGGGCCATCTCCTATGTGCAGTGACCTGTCACTGGCCTGTCTGGAGCCTCAGCCACCTCTGCTGTCCACAGAGAGCCCCCCAAAGCCAGCAGGGGTGAGAGGCAGGCACACAGGGACATTGAAGTGAGCTAAGTGAAAAACGTAGGTTGATCTGAAAGCTCTGATCTTTATTCTTGGGGGTTGCCTTCCTACTTTGGGGGGTAAACTCTTTAATGGATTGATGGGCATTTGTGATTTAAAATAGCCATTTCTTGTGCCCTCCTCCAAGCTCTGTGTTAGTTTTCTGAATTAACAGGGTATGTGTGTATGCAAGTGTGCATGGGGGAGAGGGGGGAGAGGGAAGCCCAGGAGGCCGGGGTGGGGGGTGGGCTGCCGTCAGCTGGATTTGGACGTGGACTCGGGACTACGCACCGTGGGGCCCCGGCTGTGGGGACCTTGTGTGGCCAGTCAGCGTCCTTGAAAGGAGGAAATGTGTTTGTGTCTGTATGTGGTCTGGCCGGATGTGAGTGCCACGTGCACGCACACACGCACGCATGCATGTGTGTCACCTGTGTGCTCGCGCATGGCCACGGGAGCAGGCGTGCACTTGACAAGGGCTGCTGCTATTTTGCCTGGCACCTAATTCTGTCGCATCTGGAGAGATCCGAGTGAGGACCCTCGACATCCCCGGAGCTGGAGGAGGCTACAGCGGCCACCCCTTCCCCTTCCTCCTCCTGCCCACAGTTCAGCGGCTCCAGATACACATGTCAGGTTTGCGCTCTGGTGCTGTCTGGAATGAAGCCATGCCCCTTGCAGATTCTCCAGAATTTCCAGAAATGTCTTCCTGTTCGTAGTTGGCATTTTTATTTTCCAGGCACGACTTGTCAGAACACATGAGTGTGTGTGTTTGTCTCAGATTGTCTCTCGGCCACGATGCCCCGTTATGTGCAGGCACACGCGTTTTCTCTGGTTCTGGCCCACGAGCTTATGAGGTTTGCCTGCTTTCCCTAAGGTCTGTCCCCACGGGCCCCGCTGTGCCCTCTGGGCCGGGACAGGGAGGGGGCAGCCCGGTACGGGGTGCACACCGAGGAAACAGGTGCCTGTCCTGCTCACGTCCGCATGGAAGGAGCGGGCTGCGCAAGACCAGGGGTTCCGGGGCGGGATGTCCAGCCCGCTGTTGCGACGTGGTAACGCCCATCCTGGGAGCATCTCGGGGGCGCTCGCCGCGTGCAAGCACCGTGTCGAGGATGGTGAGCAGCTTCGGGGCGTCATCCCGTGGCAGGCAGGGGGCTTCAAGCGGGGGGGCCGGCTGCGGCAGTGGCACGCGTGGGTGTCATGTTTCTAAGGGTACTCCAGGCCCCTTGGCTCAGCTGAGCCCACTGCCTCTCAACATCACACGCCAACCGCCTGGTCTATTCTCAGGGTCATGGGGCGAGACGTGCACTCGGAGCCCAAGCCCTTGCTACTGCTGATTCTGATCCAGGCTTCTGCCCGCCTGTCGGACCGCTACTGAGAAAGCCTTTGTTCCACGGCCTTTCCGAGACCCCCAGTGAGACACGCACGCTCGTGCCTCCGCAGACCAGGACGGCCCAGGCTCAGCTCCTCTGTGCGAGGGGCTCGCGGCGCCTGCAGGAGTCGGACAAACACACCAGCAACTCCACCTAATGAGGTAAGAGCACAGATGGCTGGGAGCTAGGTTTAGGGTTAGGCATAATTAAGGGAGCAGATGGGGAAACTCAAGTTAAAATTCAGTAAAATTTTAATTGAAAGAGTCTGTGTTTCCACCCTAAGATCTTGTAAAGATGAGCTCAGATTTCATGCCCCCGCCCCCTCCCCCAACACAGTCCCGGATCTAATGTGCTTTGCACCATGTGGATGTCCTCCAGCCCCGCGCCTGTGGTCCGGCCCCAGCCGCCAAACCATCCCAGCTGGGAGGGCCCACCCTCTTGCCGGCCCCAGCCGACAGGTGCACACATTGCCCCGAGATGGTGGAAGGTGGGAGTGGGGCACTGAGGAGAACGGGGAGCAGTTGGAGAGCAGCTGGTGCAGCGGAGGCAGGGGCCTGGCCCCACCAGCCCTCCCTGCTCTGGCTCCTGGGCGGTCCCAGGCCTTCCCCCACGTGCTCAGACCACGCTCCTCCCGGCTGTGACTCCGTGTCTCTCTCTGCCATCCATGTCCAGGCGCTGCCCCCGACCACTGCTGAGTAGTGGGGAAGTCCCTGAGGTCCTTGGCTCCGGGACAGCCCAGTGGCTCTGGGTGATCCCCAACTGATGGGACGGGGCAGTGGAGCAGCAAGGGGCTGCCATGCCGGGGAGTGCTCCTGCAGGCCAGCTTAGTGGGGGGAGTGAAGGAAATTGCCCCCTTTGGGATTGCTTGCTGCCTTGTGGACCTCTTTGCAGAGCTTACCGGCATTAGTCCCTGAGGGGCCGAGAAGACTGCTTCCTGTCCTTGTGTGACCCTCCAACCTGCCCTTCACAAGGCTCCTCTGTCCCTGCTGCAGGCCAACTCCAGCAGACCAACCCCCCAGCCCCCCAGCCCCCAGCACCCCAGCCCATCTGCCTTCAGGGACTCTGCTTGCTGGGGTCCAGGCAAAATGTGCAAGAGGGGACACTTTCATCAGTTGATCAGTCTGTCCATCCAACTGTCTATCTGTCCATCCAGCTGCTCACCCAAATTTTCTTCAGGAAACAGTGGGTTTATACCCTCAAAAAACTGGTAAGATGGTCAACCATTAAATCTCTTCACATCTTCAAACACAAAGTAGGAGTTTTTTAAGATCAAGGACAACTATGTGAAATATTAATTGCCTTTTAAAAAAAGATTTATTTATTTGAGAGACAGAGAGAACACGGGGGGAGGGGCAGAGGGAGAGAGAATCTCAAGCAGACTCCCTGCTGAGCGCAGAGCCCCACCCGGGGCTGGATCTCAAGACCCTGAGACCATGACCTGAGCAGAAACCAAGAGTTGGATGATTTAACCGACAGCGCCACCCAGGCACCTCTGGAATATTGTTGCCTTCCATTGGACAACTATTGTGGGTCTCCATTACCCTGAAATGTTATTTTTCTCATGTGTTCACTGTCGGTGTGATCAGGATCTGTATAGGGGTCACCTTTCTCCCTTCTCCACCTCTCTTAGAGAAGAGTCTTAATCAGAGCCCATGATGAAAAAATGCACACGTGTTTCTGCGGCTCAGGAGCCTGGGCACAGCTCAGGTGGGTCCTCTGCTCAGAGGCTATGATCAAGGTGTGGGCCTGGGCTGGGGTTTCATCCGAAGGCCCCACTGGGGAAGGATCTGCTTCCCCACTCACATGCTTGCTGGCAGCATGGCGGACTGTTGGCCAAGACCGCCCCTATTCCTTGAGCCCCCGGTGTGGCACCTGCCTCACAGAAGTGTGCAGGCTGATAAGGCAGTAGAGAGAGTGCCGGCAAGGGGGACGTTGCAGGCTTACCAAACATAATCACAGAAGCGACATCCGTCCATTTGTTGTACTATCATGGTTAGAAGCAATTCGCAGGACCTGCCCATACTCAGGGGGAGGAGATCACAGGAGGACGTGGACCCCAGGCAGTGGGGGTCACCTGGGCCATCCCAGACACCGCTGGGCACATGATTCATGTGGGAGACTTCTTTCAATATTAATTATTCATTATTCATATGCGTTATGATTGCGGAAGATACTTTTTCTTTGCCTTTTTATTTAATTTACTTTTGAAGTAACTGGGTTTTTTGTTTGTTTGTTTGTTTGTTTGTTATTATGTAGCCAGGTTTTCAGTGTTTTCCTTGATGGTTTTCTTTTTTGGGCTTTAGGAATAGAAAGCCTTCTCTCTCACCCAGATCAATCATGCAAACTGATATCCACCTACATGCTATACACTTTGTGTGCAGTTTCGTGTTTAGTGTTAAACTCTGCTCCTGTCTGGATTTATTTTGCTGTCTCTGGATCTACCTCACTTTTGCCCCAAAGAAGTGAGCCAAATTTCCCCAGCATCAGGTTTGACTCAACTGTCCTTTCCCCACCGACATCAGTTTCATAAAGAATGAAATGCTACATCTGCTGCGTGTGGTCCCAATGGTCAGTATTAAACACTGAAGCTAGACCTGTCCTCCAAAGGACTGGCAGGGAGTGGGTGTCCCTCTAGCAGAGCAGGGTGAGACTGGCTACCTCTGGGCATCTGGAGCTGCCCATGTGGGCTGGGAACCCTCTTCAGCCAGGGAGAGGGGCATCAGAGGGCATCTCAGAGGGCTCAAGGGTGTCCCTCCTGAGGCACGTGAAAGGTGATGAATGGGACACCATCAGAGGAATTGCTGGTGCTGAGTTGGCGCCTGCATGAGCAGTGTTTGTGGGGTGCACGATGCCTTTCTGGTGCTCCCAGGACCACTGACCACATGGTCCACAGGCTCGTGTGGACCCTGCATGTGTGAGAGCAGTCTTAGGGGCATCCTAGGACCTTTCCAAAGAGCCTGCCTTGGTGGCAAACATCTGTGACAGAAGGAAGCTGTAGGCTCTATGGGAATTTGAGAGTCTGTGGGACAGGGAGGGATCTGCTAGACTAGAAACACCAATAAGCAAGCCTTGAATGCTCACCTGTCCAGAGACCTACGGTAGCCGTTTCCTTGGCTGCCCTAATGGATGACCACAAACTGGGAGGAAATTTACTCTCTCCCGGTTCTGGAGGCTGGAAGCCCTACATCGAGGTGTGGGCAGGGCTGGGCTCCCTCTGGAGGCTCTAGGGGAAGATCCTTCCTGCCTCTTCCAGCTTCTGGGGGCCCCTGGCTTTCCTTGGCTGTGGCAGCTCTGGTCTCTGTTTCTGTCTTCATGTGGCTTCTCCTCTTCTGTCTCCTATGAAGTCATCTGTTGTCACCTAGGTAATCCAATGTGACTTCATCTTGAGATCCTTAATTCCATCTGCAAAGTGTTTTTGAAATAAGGTTCATAGGTTCCAGGGGTGAGGGCTTGATCACATCACCTTGGGTGCCATGACTCAACCTACTGTATCAACTGATGAGGGTGTCATTCAGAGTTTTCCTCTCCTTCTTCCCTCCTCTACCCAGAGGGTTAGAGCTGAAGGTCATCCATTCAGGGAGGGAAGGAGGATGGGGAGAGGAAGGAGGAGGGGGAAGGGGAGGAGGAGGAAGAAGATGAGGGAGAGGAGGGGGTGGAGAGAAGCTCCAGCACAGGCTTCTTGGTGGCTACATGGCTGCAGCACTACTGACATAATTATTTGGGACTTAATGAGACACTTTCATATTTAATACCTGCGACCATTCTTTGTCCTTCATGACGATTCTCTTCACCCTCCTACTCTGAGATTCTGTTTCTTGGCCGATCCTACTAGTTCGTTTTTTTTTCAGATAAAATTTAGAATTATTTTGTCAAGTTTGTCCCTACATTTGCCTGGAATTCTTACTGGGAAGGCCCCAAAGACACCCATCAATGCCCGGGGGTGGGGGGAGTGGAGCTAGATCGCTGCTCAGCCCTGAGCCCTCCTTCACGGGAACAGAGACCGAGTCTCTGTTTATTCGATGGTGTTCACGTACCTCGTCACGTGCACAGGTATTAACAGGTTTCCGTTAGATTCATTCCTAAAAGTGTGCCGTTTTCAGTAATAGAATGTGTTTCAGCTTTTCGAATATTGCTAATACTTGGGAATGCTCATGATTTTTATGTTTTTGGTTTTTTAGCTAGCATATTTATTCATTTTGAGGATTTTTCAATTTACTATTTGGGTTTTTCAGGTTGATAGGGATCTCTCCTGGTTATTACAGACCTGGATTTTCTTCTAGCAGTCTTGCGTTGTGATTGGGAAGTTTAGCGCTCTTTAAGGAATTCTGCGAACATCTGTGTAGCGTGCTTGCAGTATGCGGCTTCCGTGCTTCTCAGCAGACCTCTGACCCACAGATGCCCCACTCTCCACTTGGCGCTCAGAGCAGGATTGTGTTTGCGTCCGGAAGACTCTTCTGGGGAAGGACCCCGGGCAGTGCACTTGGGGAAACCTCGCCTACCCGAGGGTGTCCTTCTGGTGTGTGAGAATCCCTTCCTTTCCCAGGTCAACAGCAGAGACGCATCCTGTTCTCCCCTCCATGGCATCTTCCTTGGCCTGAGAGGCCTCCTGCTTGTCACTTGTGCCTTCTGCCCTGTGCTGTCCCTTACCACCTGTCCCAGGCCTCGGAGATGGGGTGTTGGCGGGGCAGTGCCATCCGCCCATTCTGAACCCTGCTGCTCTTTCAGGGGAGGGCTGGCTGTGGTCCCCTCCATGCACCTGAGCAGAAATCCCCCACGCGCAGCATTACTTTCCCGTGGGCGCAGGCTTCCCGGCTTGAACGTGGCCACTGGACTTCGTGAGCTAAACATCTATTCTTACTACGCCATTTACTCGAAAGTCAGCAAGGCAAGGGTTTTTTTGTTTTTTGTTTTGTCTTTTTTTTTTTTTTTAAGATAGATTGTTTTTTTTAGAGCGTTTGTAGGTTTCCAGAAAAACTGCACAGAAAGTACAGGGTGTTTTTTGTCCCCCACAGCCGCCGTCACTGACATCACACGTTAGTGCGGTGCACTTGTTGCAACTGACGAACCTGGACTGACACATTATTATTAACTGAAGTCCATAGTCTACTTTAGGGTCCTCTTTGTGCCCAAGTTATGTGGGTTTTGACAATTGCCATTACATGCCCACCACCCTAGAAATGCCCTGCATGCCCCCTACTCATCTTTCTTGGCCCTGCCCTGAACCCTGGCAACCACTGGTCTTTCCACAGTCTCTGAAGGCTGGCCTGGTTTGCTTTCTAGGGTGGGAGAATGCATCGTGTGTGTCATGTTGAAGGGGGGGGGGGACAAAAGAGAAGAGTGGGGATGTCAGGAGACATGTCAGAGGGTGTGCCCCTGGGAAGCCTGGAGAGGTGGGTGAGCGGGAAGAAGAGTAGCTTGTGACCGAGGAGGGAACAATTTGTCCCAGTCCCCACTGGGACACCTGCCTCGGGGAAGGTGGGCCTTCTACATGGCAGGTGTGGGGCTAGAAGTGTCTTGGTGGGGAGGGGAGAAAGAGGGAGCAGGTGAGGACTTGCAGGTGCCTGGCTGGCAAGGAGCACGTAAGGCTGGAGATCATGCTTTGTAAGTGACCAAATCCCCGGAAACACAGGGCTGGCTTGGCAGAAGGACAGGGCAAGAGGTTCAGGGCTGCCAGTGGTGATGGGAAGACGAGGTCCATCAGGGGCTTCCCGCAAGCAAGATGCTGAGAGCAGGGCCACTTGTGATGTCTCCTTTCACTAATGCAGACCACATCCGGACAACCTGGAAGAATCAGGGACGCTTCTGCCTTGTGGAAAGTGAGATTTGGTCTGCATTTCCCTCCGTCTGGGTAACCAAGCTGTGGGGGTTTTAAAGAACCAGAACTAAAGTGAATGAGGACTCCTCTTCAGGGGTCTTCTCCCCTGAAATATGCACCCAGAACACACGTCTCTGCAAAACATCTCTTTCCAAAGAACTCTTTCAATTCTTCTTTTTTTTTTTTTTGGTAACATTTTGTGTTTTCATAAAAGCCATATTCCATCAGTGTTATTCTGTAGCACTCACTCAGAGCCAGATCTATTTTTTAAAAAGCATTTGGCACTCTGAAGTGTTACATGTGGCTTAGTGAAAACAGCAATATGCAGAGATTCAAAAGATGTCACTCCATGTTAGGTACAAAACGTGATCAGCCTTCCTTATGGTCCAACACAAACGCAGAATTCAGCTGTGGCATTGTGGGAGCAGGGGGACGTCTTGTTGGGAGAAGAGACCTGCCATGCACATCATCTTTGGGGTGAGAATTCCCAGTGTCTTCCCAGCTCACCAACAGAAAGAGGGAACTAGAACCTCGGCGAGGCGTGTGCTGCAGGAAGAGCTGCTCAAGGCAAGCCAGGTGGGGTTCTGTAGGACTCCCTAAATGTAACCTTGCATCTTCGGTGATGGTCTCTCCCCAAAGACCTGAGCCTTGGTGGCCTAGCCCCTCTCTGGCTTCCTCGACTAAGCCCTCACACCGTGTTCTTAGCAAACCTTTGCAACAGTCCTAGAAGAGAGCCATGTCACGGCCACCACCCGCAGACGAGGGAACCCAAGCTCCTGGAGGTTAAACGGAGAGGGCAAGAGCTGAACTGAGGTCTTCCTCCCAGAGTCCACGTGTGTCCAGCCACACTCGGCTACAAGCCACAAACTCTAATCCCCGTCAGGGTGAGCACCTGGCCCAGGTATGCACTAGGCCAACGTAACCCTTAGGGTTCCGGGTCAAGATCACTCACAGTTGTGTCCGTGGTCCAGGGAGCCAGCTGATGATGTTCCTGTGGGAGGACTATGTGTAAATAAGAGACTATCCTCCCAGGAAGAGTCTTGTGGTATTTTGGCCATAGCACAAACACTAACCATCGGGGCTTTATTTTAACCGAACCTAGCTGATTAACAACTTCCCAGCAGTACACATGCTTCCGAAAGCCAGCCAATCAGTGATTACCTTGTCCTCCTGAAAGCAGCCAATCAATGACAGACCCATCCTTCTGACATCCAGCCAATCCGAGACAGACCCAGCCTTCTAAAAACCAGCCAATCAGTAACAGCCCAGCTCTTCCGCTAGCCCGCCAATCAGCGAGAGCCCAGCTCTGCCGGTCCTAAACCATGAAAACAGCCTCACTTAGGTAACTGAGATGCCACAGCTAAAGGTCATCCTGTCCCCAGCCATTGTCATCCAGGCTCCTTGCTTTGGGAAGGCGGCCTGCTCTCCCTTGCTTCATTCAGATGTTTGTTCTGACCCGGAAGGCCCCCTCCCACCGGGTCTATGCCATGCTGAGGCCCCACTGCACGAGGCCTCCCCGCAGGCAGCAAGTCAGGCTTTGTCATGGGGCCGAGCACCCAGGTGGGGCTGGTACCCGGGTGGGGCTGTACTCAGGTGGGGCTGGCACCCAGGTGGAGCTGGTACTTGGGTGGGGCTGTTACTCGGGTGAGGCTGGTACCCAGGTGGGGCTGGTACTCAGGTAGGCTGATACTTGTGTGAGGCTGGACTCGGGTGGGTCTAGTACTCAGGTGAGGCTGGTACTCAGATGGGGCTGGTACTCAGGTGGGGCTGGTACTCAGATGGGGCTGGCACCCAGGTGCACTGGTACTGGGGTGGGGCTGGCACTTGGGTGGGGTTGGCACTCAGGTGGGCTGGTACTCGGGTGGGGCTGGTATTCAGATGGGGCTGGCACTCAGGTGGGCTGGTACTCGGGTGGGGCTGGTACCTGGGTGAGGCTGGTACTCAGATGGTGCTGGCACTCAAGTTGGCTGGTACTCGGGTGGAGCTGGTACTCAGATGGGGCTGGCACTCGGGTGGGCTGGTACTCGGGTGGGGCTGGTACTCAGATGGCGCTGGCACTCAAGTTGGCTGGTACTCGGGTGCACTGGTACTCGGGTGGGGCTAGTACCTGGGTGAGGCTGGTACTCAGATGGGCTGGCACTCAGATGGGCTGGTACCTGGGTGGTGCTGGCACTCAGGTGGGCTGGTACTCAGGTGGGGCTGGTACTCAGATGGGGCTGGCACTCGGGTGGGCTGGTACTCGGGTGCACTGGTACTCAGGTGGGGCTAGTACCCGGGTGAGGCTGGTACTCAGATGGGGCTGGCACTCAGGTGAGCTGGTACCCGGGTGGGGCTGGTTCTCAGGGGGACTAGGAGGCTAGCTCTAACCACCATGGGCATTTAAGTGCTGCCTGGCCCTGCCCTTCCTGC
>NW_024423343.1:2188129-2190216 GCF_017311325.1 Ursus maritimus | reverse complement strand
GATCGCTGGGGCAGCAGAGACAGCACCTGCTTCCCGGCACACATGGCTCCGGAGAGGGAGGTGGCAGCATCTGCTCGAGCACCTGCTTTATAAGGAAATCCACCAGGTCAGATATTTTAATTTTGTCAGATAAGGTCAAAGGATAAAGTACAGATGATAAAGAACACTCTATAAAAGCCCAAACAAAAGCAAACCCCTCCACCCTTTATGCGTAAATATTCTCGGTGTTCACAGTGCGTAAAGCGTCTGTGCGCACCCTCCGTTCCCACGCGGCTGTGTGCCACAGCAGCTCCAAGTGGTACATCGGCTCCAGACCACTCCGTCCAGGGAGCAGCCAGGAGGATGCCCTGAGGGAAGTCAAAGGTCAGTGCTGTGACCTCCGTATCTGGCATTGCTTGGCCTGGAAGACGCTGTGACCGACTAGAGTCTCGCTGGGACTGAAGTCAGGAAGCGGCTGGCCCTCCGGCATCCCAGCAGCGTTCCTGCAAACCTGCCCCGCCTGTTGGGCCTTGGTGGCCCGCGGACTGGCCTCTCCGCATCTGTCACATCCCACATGTCTATCATGTATCCCTGACCAATGACTCCCTGAGCCACAGACCTGCAGCTTCACCCTGGTCCTCAGCCTCCTGCTCCCAGAGCCTCCTTCCTGGCACAGTCATCAGCCATCCCAGGGGATACCCTAACTGTATCCTGAATTCAAGGTGAGGGCCCCCAGGCAGAGTGTGCAGAGCCTTTTGGAGCCAGTGGTTGGCCGCAGGAGTGCCCAGTGTTGTGGCTGGGGCACCGTGTGCCTGCTGGGACCTGCGGGGCTGGCAGAGCGCATGCTTGCGTTCCGTGGGATGGAGGAGGCCGAGTCCTCCAGTGCGTGGAGGTCGTCATTCAGGGCTTCCCAGGGACTGGCTCTGGGTAGAGCCAGCCGGCCCGGCCCGGGGCCCTCCGCGTCATTGTGTCATGTCACTGGTGGAGCCATCAAAACAAATATCTAGAGGGGACCCTACGTGATGTAACTACATGGTAACTATCAATGCATTTCAGGCGATGTTCAGCTCACTGTGTGTGTTTGTGGAACACCTGTAATGTGTGAGGCCCCACTCGGGGTTCTGAGAACAGTCTGGACAAGACTGCCAAGTAATTTAGAGCAAGGTTTGAAGAAATGTAGGTGTTCCGGCGTGAGGAATACTTTGCTCACTTTCCTGTTGCCAAAACTTCTATGCCCATCACACAGGAACGCCGAGCTCTGTGGGGGCTGGCCCCGGGGACTCTGAGAGAGGGACCCACGGCTGTAGCCCGTGGCAGCCGCGGGAGCGCAGGAGGGCAGACTCCCACTCAGCCCTGACTCAATGGGAATGTGGAAGAATGCAGCCTGAGCCTGGACCTCGTGGAAGGGACACAGGTGACCATTCTCCTGTCTTGTCTGCATCTCGTGGCTGAGCTGCTTGGGCTGGTATTCAGACCAAGCGCCACAGCCCCTCATTAGCCCTACGGACCACATCTGTAACTTCCTGGTTTTGGGTCTTAAAGGAAGGACGCTGAGTGTATAGGTGTCGAAGGACTTGGGGCTTTACCAGAATGATGCCTGCTTGATGTGCCATCTTGGTTTTATTTTTACAGCCCTGATTTAGCTGCTAGGAATTTGGTGGCCATCTGCACAGTTAAAATGGGAACAAGGGGAGGTTGGGAGTGGAGCCCC
Organism: Ursus maritimus; assembly: GCF_017311325.1. NCBI lineage: Eukaryota > Metazoa > Chordata > Mammalia > Carnivora > Ursidae > Ursus > Ursus maritimus. Next base: position 2,188,526 of record NW_024423343.1, on the reverse strand, counting down.
TTGTTCCACCGGATACTCACAGAGCAGAATTCAACAGCAAAGCATTAAGGAGAAAGCCTGTGTTTCACTGATTCTAGTGGTCTTGACCCAGCTTCCTTCCCTTGGGCATGAAGTGGGGGGACCCAATTTCTCCCTCTGTAGCATGAGTTTGTTGGCCTCAGAGATATGCAAGTTCTGTCCCAGCTGTAAAATTCTCCTTGCGTGGCCAAACAAGACCCTGGTGTAGCGGGAGCCGGCTGAGAGCCAGGACCTGGATGAAGACACAGGAGAGGCCCCAGAGCCCGCTGCAAGGCACGGGCACAGGTGGGGCACCATCTCTCCGGACAGGGAGAGATGCAGGGGCAGAGAGGGGGGTTGGGTCACAGTGCTTCCTCCCAGGTCCGCAGGCCCATGACTG
>NW_024423343.1:2185246-2188123 GCF_017311325.1 Ursus maritimus | reverse complement strand
TCTTTCCCTCTCTCCTTCCAGGTTCCAGGCTTCTATTGGCTGGCCATTTGTTTTTGACCAGCGAGCTGAATGTGACGAGTAGCCGGAGATGGCCGCGTGGAGAGGAGGGAGACTGACAGGCGCTGGGTACCAGCCAGCACACTGGCCTTTTCAGCTTCATCTTCGTTTGCCAAAAAGCGTGCCCCTTCTCACCCCAAGCATCTCACTAGATGCTGAAAACCCGATGCCCTAATGTAATGGTTTGCAATTATTCTAAATTAGGCAGACAAGCACATTTCAGAGAGTTTTTCCCCATCTGTCTAACTTGAAGGCTCTGCTGTTTGTAATGAGTCATTTCTTTAGCACAGAATTCTGGACCAAGAGGGATTTTCATACTTCAGTGTTTGCTCTTCTGTTGTTTGGATGTGGAGACCTTTTCTGCCCCCTCCCAGGGCCGGGGCATCAGCTCTGAGGACGGATCCTGGCTGGGACCATGCTGGTCTCATGGTGGGGCTGCCGGGGAGATGAGAGAGGAAGAGGGTGGATTTTATGTGAGTGCTGTGGGTGTGGCTGCTGCCGCTCCTGCCTCCCTGCTGTCACGGGGTGCAGGGACCCCCCACAAGTGACACAGCACTTGGGGGCCATGTTCTTGGCCCTGAGGGACGACTCGTGAGGTCCCCACTCCCCTCTGTGGCTTTATCTCTTGGGAGTCTGGGGCTGTGTCCCTTGCCTGGGGGCCCTGCTGGATGGTGGGGGTGACACGACCTCAGGGGTCCTTGGACCCCATTTTCCCAGCTGGTTCTCAGGGGGGTCACGGTTGGCTCAGCTCACACACGTGGAGCGATGCCACACCCAGGGCCTGGGTGCCAGCCTGTCTCGGAGGCCCCCTGGTGTGTCACTTGAAGCCACTTTCCCCTCTTTTTAAAAATGGAGGCGAAGTTCACACAACCCGAAGCATGTGTAGTTGAGCAGGCATTTAGCACATTCGCGACAGACGCACCGCCAGCGCCATGGGGTCCCGGACAGCTTCGTCGCCCAGAGAAGAGCCGCACCCGCCCGGTGGACCGGAAGCACTCAACTTCCCTCTCGAGCCTCCCTGCGCAAGAATGAGGAAATTTCCCCCAACAGTCGGAGGTGAGGGTGGGGCCGGCATGAGTCAGCGGGCGAGCAGGCACCTCGGATCCTGAGTGGGCGCGGGCTCTGCTCCACTATTCTGGGGCTGGTTGTGTGCCTTCGGACAAATTACTTCTTCATAAAGGAGCTCCTAATAATCTTACTTTGCAGGGTTGAGGTGGGACCAGGTGGGGTGCCCTTGGCAGGCTCTCAATCCACTGTAGCGCCCCCCTTCTCCCCCACCGTGGAGCTGCCTCTTGTGGGGGGTGGGGTGGAGAAGCCAGGGACCGGAGGGGACTCCTTGCTGCATTTATTTCCCTGTCGTTTGGAGATGCTCTTCTAGCTGGGCTGAGGACCAGGGAGAGCAGGACATCGCTCCTGGACAAAGGCTGCTCCCAGGGGTGGGGGAGAGGAGGCTGTGCTCAGCAGGGAGAGGTCTGCAGGTCCTGGTGCGTCCGGCCCAGGTGCAGGGAGCAGCGCTCTGCCGTCACTACCCCAGGGGACTGGCTCTGCCCACCCTCCCGCCCCCACGCCCGTCAGCGTCCCTCATCTTGCCCACAGGCAGCCTTGCCACATCGTCCTTCTTGAGGTCCCTTCCAGGCCACCAGGCCCGACGTCCTGACCTTCGCAGAGCGGTCCCGCTGAAATGCCGCCCGCCTCGTTGCTGCTTGAGCGCCCCCGTGGATGGGCAGCCTGCTCACTTTAGCAGCACCTGTGTTGCAGAGCAATGGAACGAAGGAGTTCATTCAGATCAACCGCTCGTCAGTTGGAAGTGGGGTTGGCTTCAGGAGAGGGAGGCCACGGTCCGAGGTGACGGTGAACGGAGAGGTTTGACATGGAGGTCCCGAAGCCGTGTGTGGGTTGGAGCCACGAGGCTGGATGCGTAGGGCACGGTCTCCACTCACCTCCTGCCGAAAGCTGTCATGAAGCTAGCTCTCCCGGGGATACTTTGTGGATTGTCCCTGCCCGGGCTGTGCCCCCGCCCACACACCCCCTGCAGGGAGCCCATGGCCCCTCCTGCATGCCTCTGCTTACCCTCGAGCTGGGGGTAGGGTGGGGGTCTCCACAGTCCCCGGCCCTGGGCCAGGCGGGGGTGCCTCTCCCTGCCGGGCACCAGCAGCCGGAGTTGCCCACGGGACGCTCTACCGGGACAGCTGCGGGATGTCTGCCAGGGACGCGGGTGATCAGGGTACCCTGTGACGGGAGCCACGGTCTTGGCCTGTTCTCTGCCGCTGCAGAAACAGCTCTAGTGTGACCTGCACTTGTCACTTTCCCCAGAGAGGCCAGGAAATCGGGGGGGCTGGTTTCTGCTAGGGGACACCCGGATTCGGTCCACCGTGCCGCCTGTGTCTGACTCACATCCCAGGTGCGTTCAAAGTGACGACGAGATTTGCCCTTATTGGCATCTACGACGTCACCCCGATTTTCTGAAGTACCTTGGGGTGTATGTCCCGGGGAGGAGCTTCGGAAGGAGGAAGGCAGAGCCCGGCCCCTGGTGGTGTTTCCTCCACTGCTTGGGAGGGATGCCTCGAGGAGACGAGCTCCTGGGAGCAGGAGTGCGTTCTGCTCTGCGTGTGGCTGCAGCCCTGTGTTGGGCAGGGTGTCGGGGAGGGGGTGAATGCATGCCCGGTGGGGGTCTCTCGAGTCACCCCTGTCCCATCCCAGGCAGGATGTGGCAGCTGGATGCAGCCCAGAGTGGAGGCCAGCCCCGAGGCGAGGGGGGCAGGGGCCCGCCCATGGGAGGCGGGGGGGGGGGGGGCTGCGCAGGGACGTGGCCAGGCTGGG
>NW_024423343.1:2163622-2185236 GCF_017311325.1 Ursus maritimus | reverse complement strand
GGGGGGGGGGGGGGGGGGGGGGTCTGCGCAGGGACGTGGCCAGGCTGGATGTTGGTGCCGCAGCTACTGTCCTCAGGAGCTGTGGGAGACGTGCTGGCCGTGGAAAGGGACAGGTGTCCACCATCCAGAGCGTGGCAGGAGCAGGGCTAGGGTACCGAGCAGGGGGCTACCCAGCAGGGTCTTGTGGCAGCCACGTAGGCCGCCGGGGCCGAGGCCACAGCCAGGGGGCAGGTGACCAGCCGGCTGTGGCCTGGGGTACTGGCCCCTGTGTCAGTGAGGGTTCTCCAGAGAAACAGGACTATATATCCACGGTTTGCTGTATGTACCCTGCGTACATATAATACGTATTTTACGTATCTGTGACGTTAGTGTGATTTTGTTAACACAGCGCAGTGTGGTTTCTGGACTAGAATTCAGTGATTCATCACTTACGTACAACACCCGGCGTGCCCCCCTTACACCCATCCCCCATCTCCTGCCCACCGCCCTCCAGCAGCCCTCAGTGTTCTCTGTTGAGAGTTTCTTATGGTTTATCTCTCCTTTTTTTCTTTTCCCCCTTCCTGTATGTTCATCTGTTCTGTTTCCTAAATTCCACATGTGCTGAGATCATGTGGTATTTCTCTATCTCTGACTGACTTATGTCACTCAGCATAATACCCTCTGGTTCCATGCACGTCGTCGCAAAGGGCAAGAGTTCATTCTTTCTGATGGCTGAGTCCTATTCCATTGTGTATACACCACATCTTCTTTCTCCATTCGTCTGTCAATGGACATGTGGGCTCTTTCCAGAGTTTAGCTACTGTGGACATTGCTGCTATGAACATCGGGGTGCAGGTGCCCCTTCAAAGCAGCATTTTGTACCCTTGAGGTAGATACCCAGTAGTGCAATTGCTGGGTCATAGGGCAGCTCTATTTTCAGCTTCTGGAGGAAGCTCCATACAGTTTTCCACAGTGGCCGCACCAGCCTGTATTCCCGCCAACAGTGCAGGAGGGCTCCCCTTTCTCCGCATCCTCGCCAGCATCTGTTGTTTCCTGTGCTGATAACTTCAGCGATTCTGATGGTGTGAGCGTGTCTCGCTGTGGTTTGGACCTGCATTTCCCTCATGCCCAGTGATGTGGGGCATCTTTTCATGTGTCTGTTGGCCATCTGGGTGTTTTCTTAGGGAAAATGTCTATTCATGTCTCCCGTCCATTTCTTAACTGGATTATTTGTTTCTTGGGTGTTGAGTTGGGCAGTTATTTATAGATTGTGGATACTAACCCTTTATCTGAAATGTCGTTTGCGACTATCTCCTCCTGTTCTGCAGGCTGCCTGTTAGCGTTGCGGACCGTTTCCTTCTCTGCAGAAGCTGTTTATCTTGACGAAGTCCCAGTAGTTCATTTTTGCTTCTCTCTCCCTTGCCTCTGGCGACGCGTCTAGTAAGATATATGAAGTGGTGTTTTTTTGTTTTTTGTTTAGTTTTGTTTTTTAATAAGGACTGGTCTCACGTGAGTACAGAGGCCCGCAGTCCCCAGATGTGCAGGCAGCCTGCTGGAGAGCCAGGAGGGCCGCGGTGTGAGCTCCAGCCCCGAGGCTGCAGGCTCAGCACTTAGGAAGCCCCGACGGCTCAGGTCGAGTTTAAAGGCAGGAGAAAGGCTGATGTTCCCGTTCCCAAGACAGTCGGGCAGGAGGCATTCTCTCCTCCTCGGACTTTTTGTTCTTTTCAGCCCTTCATCTGCTTGGACGAGGCCCACCCACATTAGGAAGAACAGTCTATCAGTTTAAATGTTAATCTCATCTAAAACCCTCCAGAAAATCTCAGAATAACGTCTGACCAAATATCTAAGCCCCCTGTTGAGCTGACACAAGGCTTCATTCCTCCGTCCATCTCTGTCAGTGCCCCCCCCAGTTCCCTGGCTGCACCCCAACCTAGCAGGGCGTGGGGGTGGGGCGGACTCCTGGCGCATTGTGTCCGCAGACCGTGTCCCAGGGAGGCCCATGGTCTGTCCAAGACCATGTGTCCAGTGACCAGGAGAGCCTGCCCAGCCCCGTGGCTCCCGACCCCCCACCCCAGTCGGCTCACTTTCATACCTTGGATCTCCTTGACTAACAAGAATAAATCCCTAAGATGCAAGAGCCTCAAAATGTGGGGATTTTTTGTGTCTCGAAAGCTTAGATTTCTTACGAGGCACCCTCCGTGAGCCCTCGGAGAGCGAAGCAAATCCGACTCTGACAGAAAACCCGATACCAGCCTGGGCTCCGGCTGGGTGGGGTCTGGTGCCTCCCAGCGTTTCAGGCCTCGATCTCCTGGCAGCCTCGACAAGGTGCCGGCCTGCCGCGCCCGGAGGGCAGCAAGATGCGCCGTGCGGTAAACGCTGGCGAGCCCCGCGCACGCCGCTCGTCCACATCCACGGGTCTGCACTCTGCCCGCGTGTGGCTGCCACCCCCGGAGAGCGGGTCGAAGGCTACGCCGTGGACACGCACGCATGCTGTCCTGCAGACGTGGCCGCTCACCCTCGGGGGGGCGGCTGTCCAGGCTGTATTGTAACCATTTACCCCCTTATTGTGCAAGTAATAGAATGAATTTAACAGCTGATACATTAGATATGCCCAGGAAAGTAGACCTTCCGCCTTGTAACTTTTTAAAAACAGAGATTTTATTGTCAGAAGCACTGCTGTGCGTGCAAACTCCTTTCCTGGTGGCCGCTGGGATGCAGCCCCAGCCAGGGAGAGACGCGGAGAGGCCTCGGGTCAGCCGGAGAGCCGCCAGGATGCGGCCGGAATCTCGGGCACTCAGCACCTTGGGCCAGAAAAATGGTCACGCTGAGGGCAGCGCTTATCAACCCTGGAAGAAAAATGGAATTTTCTGCCTTGACAAGTTGATTTTCCCATTTTGTTTTGTTTTCCTGGACTCAGCAGGAAGGCACAGCACGTGTGGACGTGGAAGGTCCCTGCGCTGAAGGGATGGGTGGTTCCAGGGAGGCCCAGGCCGGGGTACTTGTGCCTACGTAGCAAGCAGCTCTCCTCGAGGAAAAAGCCAACCTCGTGCCCACTTCTGTGGTGTAAATCCTCCCTGCTCAGCTGCTTTCAGGCTGACATTCAGTACGGCCAAGGCTTGACCCTAGATCCCTTCGGTGGGAGTAGGGCACAGGAGATCACTGACCACCCCCATCTCCCCCTGCGTCCCTCCCCACTACCCTCTGCAATCAGTGTGAAGTCTGTTCAAGTTTCCTTCTCCCTCTCCTTCTTCCCCCCCCCCCCCCCCCCCCCCCGCCCTCTCCGTGTTGGAAATCACTTTGGTAGAGGGTGATGGGATGGGGATGTGGGTCTTTAGTCATGGGAAGGCAGGGGACCCCTCAGAGGAGGAAACCCATCAGGATAGCTCCATCCTCCCCAAGCGTGGGGACAACCCACAGCTCCTCCTTGGCGGGAATCCCAGGCGGCACCAGCCCACTGGGCTTTACAGTGTCCTTCAGAGCCCCCAGGGCAGGGCCCCCGGTTCTCGATGAGAACAAAACACGTGTGCTAGTGTGCTGCGGTTTCTTTTCCTCTCCTTTCTTATTTCTTGGGGTGTCTGCTCAGGGGTGCTTGTAATTTGGTCTGGCTGGTGAACTCCACTTCTCTGTCCAGGAGACAGTGGGGGGGGTGATCAAGTAGGGCTTATCTCAGGATTGCAGAGTGGTTTAACATTAAAATCACTCTCTGTAATTTATCAAATCAATAAACTAAAAAAGTGATCATCTCTATAGATGCTAAAAGACCATTTGATAAAACTCCAACATCTTTTTCCCAATGAAAAGTTTCAGCAAACCAAGAATAAAAGGAAACATCCTTAGGCAATCAAAAGTATTCCTGAAGAACTTGTAGCTAACTTATGGTAAGAGAATGAATGTTTTCCCCTAACATCAGAAATAAGAGATGGATATCTGGTCTCACCTCTCCTATTCAACATTATAGTGCAGGTTCTAGCCAATGCAATCAGGAAAAAAGAGAAGGAGAGGAGAGGAGAGGAGAGGAGAGGAGAGGAGAGGAGAGGAGAGGAGAGGAGAGGAAACTGGGAGGGGAGGCGGGAGGACTGAGAAGGGGGAGGGGCTCCGTGGTTTACTTGAGCGCCGTCCCCAGGCTGAACTGGAGGCAGAAACAGGAGCCCGTGGAGCGCTCACGCCCATCTGGGGCTTCTGCCCAAGGCAGGTGTGGGAAAGAGGTGCAGGCCTCACCCGCCGAGGCCGCCAGGACCGGAGGCCACACGCGGCTAGCGTGCTCATTTCTCCCGCGCTGTGAGGCCTCAGAGAGCTGGCCACAGTGAGCACAGCTCCTAAGGTCCGGGATGTGCCCCGGTCAGCACACAGATCTCAGGAAGCCGCGATGGGTGAGAAGCCGTGGAAGAGAGTCCTGGGTGGGGCCAGGCGCTGCGGTCACTGAGGATGCTGCCGACAGCCTGGGAACCAGGCACTTTCTGTGCCCGTCTCCCAGACGACAGCGCTGGGGCTCAGAGATGCTGTGCGCCTTGTCTGAGGGCGCCCCCCTGGCTTGGGGGCAGGGCCCAGGCTGTTAGCCGGTGCTTACGTGCCAGATGCACCCACCACACAGGGAGTGCCCCCTGCGATGGGAAGGGAGGACAGAGACGGCAGACAACCCCCAAGAGCGGCTTTGATCAGGGCAGGCCTGTCCCGTGGGGCTGGGTGTGCGAGCGCCAGTCAGATGGCGGGCCGACCCCCGCCGGCCGGGGCCAGAGCTGTGGCAGGATGACTGTTTGCAGTCATGAGGACCCTCGATGCCAGGATCCAGAACACAGAGCGCTTTGTGTGCAGATTTACTTAGACAAAATTTTGTTCTAGAAAATGTGAGCTCTTGGCCCAAGCGTGGCTTAGACAAGGGTCAGGTTTATGTCAGTGACTTCTTTGTGGCCATTCGTCCTACACACCTGGTCCTTCCTCCCTGGCTTGCCCCTGCGCCCCTTGGGGTCCTGCCCCTGCCCGACCTTCCCTGTCTCTGGATCCCTGAGCTTCGCTCGGTCTTGGCTGGATGCAGACCTGATCAGAGCTTCCCAGATAATACGGTGCAGGGGCCGCTCTGGGCTCCAGGGTCTCAGCACCGGTGAGCATCCAATGGAAGGGCGGGGGCTGCTCTGGGCAGCCCTGTTCTCGGCCTCGTCCTGGCTCCTCGTTCAGCTCCTGCTCTGTCCCAGGGCCTGTGAGGGTCCACAGCCTGACGCACACCGCAGAGCCATTTGTCTTCGGGGTTCTGCTGGGAGCTGAGAGGTGGAGGCCCAGAAAAGAAGGCCCGCCTGGGACGTGGGATGTGCGCTTGTGGGTGTGATTAAGAATTTCTTGATGTGATCACCTGGGTTCCCCAGTGGGCACTGAGTGCAACGACAAGTGTTCTCAGAAGAGAAGGGGACGGACACAGTGGAGAGGGGAGGTGAAGACAGATCCGCACCACATCAATCTAAGCCACCCTGTTTGTCGTTCCTTAGGACAACCCGAGGACATGAGTTGAGGCTCCAACGCCAGCTCTGCCCCCGGGGGACTCTCTGGCCCCGGGCATCGGTTTCTTCCCCCGCACAGTGAGGGAGACACGTGGGGTGTGCCAGCGGCACGCTCTTTGCGCAGAGCCCGTGTGTCCAGGCGGAGCCATGCAGGGGTCTGAAGGAGGAGGGCTGTGGGGGTTGGGGGCACCCCCCCCCACACACACACAGAGGACCGCTTGGGAGGACCACAGCAAGGGAGTCCAGGGAGGTCCTGGCCCAGTTCCCTCACTTGTTACTTCTCTGCCCAGCTTTCGATCCTACGCTCTCTGAGAACTTAGGTTGGAGATTCGGGAGGGGAAGGGCAGGCTCTACCGGGAGGAAGGTGAGCCGGTGGGTGCTGAGCCCACAGGGAGGACAGGAGGGGGAGGCCGGCTGTCCTGGGTCCGCAGGGGACGCTGCACCTGCCCTCCACCCTGATCGGCCCCGACCCCACAGCGAGGACAGGTCGGGGCCAGCCTGGGATGTTGGGGCAGCCTGGCCCCTGGATCCGGGGTCCCTGCCCGCCCAGGACTGAAGTCAGCCCAGCAGGCCCACGCTCGGTTCTCTCCGGATCCGGATTCATTTCTGTTCCTTGACACACAGAGATACTCTTCAGGGTGTCTGATTGAAACTCGTGGAAAATGTCCCGGGGAAAGGGAGCTCTGCCCAAGACTGTGCTGTCCGCACCGCACCAACGCGGGGCACCCGGAGCGGACGTGCCCGCACCCCGCGGGTTCTCAGACGCCAGCACCCGCCCTGCGCTCTGCCTTCATAATTTCCACTTGTCACAGAGTGACAGGATAACACTGGAGAATCTGGTCATTTTCTCCAAACTTCCAAGGAGCGTCTATATGAGCAGGTGCTAAATTGCCACTCCAGCTGCCGAATGGTAACTATTAACTCCATTAACATCACAACAGCTGTAATTTCGGAGGAAATGAAAACCATTAATAACAGCTACCAAAAGCTAAAAAACAAAGCCAAACAGAAAACACAGCATCCCCCAAGGCTGAAATTACCAATATGGGAGAAGGATGGTCCAGGGTTCAGACAGGCCTCCGGACCCCTGGGGGCCGGGGAGACTCCCCCACCTGCCGGACGGTGCTCCCACCACTTCAGGGCACGGCCGGAGTCAGGGCCCAGCGTCCCGGGTCACACTGCCCAGGACACTCGCAAGGGAACGGGACAGGATGCAGGGAAGACCCTGGGGGCACAGGTCCTCAGCACTGCAGATGAAGCTGAGCCGAGTATGAGTGGCTCTGCCTGCTGCCACCGCTGTCACCCTTCCCGTCCACGCCACGTGCGCGCACGAGTGTGCACACACACACCCGCACAGACACAACACACTCCGCACACAGTACACATTCGCACTTACATAAACGGCCCTCACATGTGTTCACACCATGCACACAGCGCACCCACACCCATGCACACCTGCACAGGCACTCACACATGTGTGCACCCATGTCCTCACACATATGCGTGCATAGGTGCACGCCCGGGTTGTAGCCTGTAGACCCAGCCACCGGGGCCGCTGCCCTGGGCCCCATACAATTGTGGGGACGCCATGTAACACGCACACCCACGCAGTGCACGCTCCAGTGCACACACCATGTGTTCACGCATGCCTGGGCGTCCAGCCCCAGAGGAACACCTCCCCGCGTTTCTTGCCCTGTGTCCTGGAAACAAGACAGTCCCGTCAGAGCTGTGGGGTTTGAGAGCCGCTGACCACAGGGACGGAGCACTTCTGAGGCCAAGGGCGACCGGCGGCCGAAGCGCGAAGGTGAGATGACACGGATTGCTTGGCTGGTCCAACCTTCCTCCTCAGAGTGAGTGGAAGTGATGTTTGCAAAACAAAGTGTCGTTTCCAAGGACTGATTTAATTTTCAAAAAAATTAAATAAGAGGTCAGCTTCATTGAAATAGTTTTGATTTGAAATTTCAATATTTAAAACACTAATTCAAAGGGATATGTGCACCTTAGGTAAATTGCAACACTATTTACAAGAGCCGAGATCTGGAAGCAGCCCGAGAGTCCATGGATAGACGCATGGGTAAAGAAGACGTGGTGTGTATATCTATGTATAACAGAATATTGCTCAGCCGTCGGAAAGAATGAGATCTTGCCCTTTGCATCGACATGGGTGGACCCAGAGGGGATTATACTGAGTGAAATAAGTCAGAGAAAGACACCATCTGATTTCACTCACATGTGGAATTTAAATTTAAGAAACAAAACAAATGGAGAGAAAAGGAGACAAACACCAGAAAGACACTCAAACACAGAGAACACACCAGTGGTCGCCAGAGAAGAGGTTGGGGGACGGGTGACAGAGACAAAGGGTTGAAGAGGATACTTGTCTGGTGAGCGTGGTGAGGCCTGCAATTGTGGAATCACTGTACGGTACATCCGAAAACGAATCTGAACTAATTACTCCATTTTTAAATCCCATTAAAAAAAAAATAAAGACAAAGGTCAAGCCGTATGTATTGTTCAAAGGCACTTTTAATCCAAAACTCAAAATTATTTATTAATGGAAATAAAATAAATAAAATAAAATTGATGGCAAATACAACCTATAATAAATACTGAATTTTTTTCTTTTTTTCCCTTTTTTTAATTGAAGTCTAAGAATATACCATATTGGTGCATGGCCACAAAGCACATGTGTGTGCCCGCACATGGTCTTTGCTGGCCCTGAGCCAGACGGCAGTGGTGCAAAATCAGGAGAAGGCAAGAGACAGGTCAGAGGAGGGGTGAAGGGGAGGAGGGGAAAGTCGGGGCCTATGGCAGAGCTGGGTCAGAGCTGGGGGACCCAGAGCGAGGGGTCCAAGCAGCTGGGGGTGTGGACGGCTGGGAAGCGAGGGAAGGGGCCAGGGAGGGACTGCGCCTCTCTGTTTAGAACCCTTCAGAGAGGGGATGCGTAATGTAACCACCTGGTCCCTTTCCACAGGACTCAGCTCAGAGCTGCCTCTGTTCCTGAGATCGTAGGTGCCCTGATACGTACCGCTCGTCGCGCCCCTGCAACCCCCCCGACCCCCCTTCAGAGATGAAGCCTGCCTGTGCTTCTGCTGGTTTATTTCCTTGGATTTATTTCTGGATGCAGATTTCCAGGGCGAAAGGGGCTCTTCTCTGATCTCAGGTGGTCCCGGTCACCCTCCGTGCAACCTGTTCCTTCGGGAGAAGAAGACGTGCTCCAGGAATAAAACTCACCCTCGGGGCCTCGCTCGGAATCTCCCCAGGCGCGTTATTCAGAATAGCAATATCAAGTCGTGGCTAAGTCAGTACATCACTTCTAAATTAGCAGTTTTCGGGGGAAAAAATTTACCGCGTGCCAACTTGCAGATTCTATAAGTTTCTGTTTAATCTTATACTAAATTTAAAGAGGATTTAATTAGCAATTCATTTCTTTCTCTTTATTTACATTGTGTGTTTCTCTTGAAAAGAGATTTGGAATGAAGTCTATTTTTGTCCCAGGGCACAGTGTTAAGTCTGATGGAGAGCAGCGCTAACAGGAAACTCGGCTGTGCGGCACCTCTCTCGGGAGGGAAGCGTGTGTCTGGGAGATGCGCCTTTCTTTCAGAAACGAGAGAGTGGAGGCCCCTGCGCTCCCCTGCCTTGGCCAACAGGCTCTCCGAGCTCGGGACTCGCCTGCCTGCGTGGCTCCTTTGGGCTCCCAGCTCTGCCCCCGGCCCCTCCCTCACCTGCCCCTCAGGGACATTTCCCGGTGGCCCCAGGGATCCTCGCTGCACAGGGGCTGCCCCTTCCTCCCTCTCCTGGGCAGAAAGCAGGCAAGGGCTTCTCTCTGGACTCCAAGGCCTCTCCCGCTGCACCGTGGAGCAGGTGCCCAGACCGGGTGGGGGGGGGAGTGGGCAGGGATTGGTCGCCTTGGCCAACCGACCTGCTTTGCCTACCTCCTTCTTGGCAAGCAGCGGAGGCGTGCTGTCCTGACCGTGAGAGGTTCCTCCCGTGGTCTGTGTGACCCCCACCGTGAGTGAGCTGGTTAGCCGCTCCGGGACAGTCCCCTGACCTTCCCTGGGGGTCTTCCACTCCCTATGCAGGGAGGGGCTGGTATGTGCGTGTGTGCACAGGCATGAATGTTGCACACGTGTGTGCACAGTAGGGCTGCAGCTCTGGGGGCAGCAGGGTGGGCAGGCGGGCCAGCTGTGGCTGCCGTCGATGGTTCTCTCCTAGCTTCGGCCGACCCGTCCCTTGGTCTGCAAACCCGTCTTTCCTCCCTGTTTTGATGCCCGGGGGCTGGGGACAGGCTGCTCTGGGCGGTGGCGAGGGTGGTGGTCTGTTCGAGCTGCCAGAGGCCATCTCCCCGCCTCTGATGTGCTGTCCCTTCTCCTCCAGCGTTTTGCTCTCCGGGGTTCATTTTGGACAGTTCCTGTGGCTGTGTTTCAAGGTCACTGGCCTTCTCCTTGGCAGCGTTGCAGCTGCTGTCAACCCCGGGGACCCAGCTTCTCTCACCCCTGAAGTCCGCCGGCTGTGCATTTCCCTGCTCTTGGCGACTCCACTGGCTCTCTTCTCGCCGCGGCCGCTCCTCTAGCCTCGTCAACGCTTTCGAGGCTCTGTCATTGGCCCCATCTAATCGAGTCTATCATCTGTGCTACCCTTGGGTTGGTCTCCAGTGATTTTTCTCCTCATCCCGGGTCCCACTTTCCTGCTTCTTCACCAGTCTGGTAGTGGACGGGCGCTACCCACAGACCCCAGGCTCGGGGGGAGCAGGAAACACTGAGACTCTGCGTCTTGTTGGGCAGCGTGCTGAGGCGGCCGGAGCAGCCCACGGCTGGCTGGTGCAGCGCGTCTGAGCCCTGACCGGTGCCCGGGGACGGCGGGCGAGCCAGCTGCTCCTGGCTGCGTGAGCGTGGCTGTCCCCCCAGCTGTTTTGGGGGCTCTTTCTCCAGTCTGGGCGGTTTCTTCACATGCCTGCGCTCCCTGGTGCTCAGCGGGGCCCTGGAGGGGCTTCTGCCCATCTGCAGACGCGGCTGTCACCCGTGCCGGGCTCTCACGGGACAACCCCAGCTGCTGTGTCTGCCTTCCCTGTGCTGTGGCCTGGAGCCCACCACAGCCCCTTTGCCCTTTGTGTCCCATCGGGATTGCTGTCCTCTGTGCCCTGACGTCCAGTGTCTTGAAATCCGTTGTTTCTATAGTTTGTCTGTTTTCTTAGTTGTTTGGGGAGGGCGGGAAGTGAACGTCGTATTTGCAGTGTTAATGTTAGGGAGTTTGCATTTATCCTGAAGGCCCTGGAAGCCACAGAAGTGAGTGGCTTGGTCTCTCAGCCTGAGGCCATGCTTTCAGATCCAAACAGAACGTTCTCTTTCTCTTAGAGCAGACCTGTGCTTTCTTGGGCAGCCCACCCGAAGTGGCCCACGGCACCGCTAGGGTCCCAGGGGCCAGCTTTCCCCTGTGGAGGGCGGAGCTGGCCGTTTGGCCGCAGACCGTGTGATGGGGAGACGGATCCAGAATCACAGGAGGTCCTTGATGCCCTTGACTGCCCTGGATGTGCCGGAGAGGGGCAGTTACGGAACCAGCTGCCGGGCCTCCTGGTAGACACCGTGTGGTTCTGTCCATTGGATCTCAACCTGGGAGCGGCCTTGAGAGGCATCCACCCCTCCTGGCTCGTCGGTGCCCAGCAGCGGCTGCAGACCGTGTGCTCGAAAACCCAAGTGACCGGCTTCACTTCCTCCGGGAGGGCGGGAGCTCTGCCTCTCCCCTTCACACCTCTGCTTCCCTGCCCTCACAGTGCTGAGGCACGGCTCAGATTTTCTTGATCATTCGCTTATTAGAAAATAAGCCTGACACATGCTTGATGTTCAGAAATGTTTGTTGAATGAAATAGTGTTGCCCGAAGTTGGGTTTTTTGGTGGTTGGTTTGCAATTATTGGTTTTGATTGAGATGGGTGTCAGTGATGTTTGCACTGATGCTTTAAATTGGCCTCCCCTGCCCGCTGGTGGCAGTCAGAGTTTTGTGGGCACACTTGCTGGATACAGAACGACTCTGGCTGGACCCTTAGGGTGTTTGTGATTCTTCGTCCAGACAGGTGAACGAACAAGGATGGACAGTGAGGTCATAGACACTAGGTCTCCTGGGTGGGGCACGTGATTCTGTGATGTGTGCCCCCAGCTGCCTCCACGGGCACATTCATTTCCGGTAAGTTATGCCTGTGCCAGTGGCAGGGAGACCAGGCTGCACTCTGCCAGCCTTTCTCTCCTGTTCCACGCTCACCCTTCCCTCCATCCTGGCACTTGGGGCGGACGGGTAGCAGAGGGGGAGGTGATGGGCCTCAGAGATGATGGCTGGGCTGTCAGAGAGCAGCTCGAGTCAGATGGTCCCTCAGAGGCCACGTGGCAGCCACAGCCCTGGGTGCCACATGGCCCGTGTGGTTCTTGGCTGCGGTCCGCCATGACCGCACAGGAACCAAGTGTGGAATAGCCTCCCCTCCATGCCTGCGGGAGGGTGCTGGCCTCGGAGTGGATGGGCCCTTTAGAGCACTGCTTTTCTGGCAGCTTCCCACGGCTGGGGGGCTCCCCTCATCACAGGTGGTCCTTGGTGGCTTCCTCTCAGATGAAACTCTATGCCCTTGAGATGTTAATTCTGGGCCCTGGGGGTGTTTGGGAAGAAGGTCTGTGCAGCACGGTTTACAGAACATGTCCCCTCACTCGATCCACACACGGCAATGGGACAGGTGGCCCCTGGCCTCACTGTGTGCAGTTGCAGACAGGGGGCCAGAGAACGTGCCGTCTGCCTGTGGCCACCAGCCGGGATCCTTGAGTCAGTTCTTCGCCCCTTTCCTTGGACTCCCAGGTCAATACTCCTTCTGCCACGTGGCAGCCGCTCAAGGAATGGGGCCTGGATCCTCTGGTCTACACAACTAGGCATTTTTTTCTCACAGTCTGGAGGCTGGAAGCCCAGGATCCAGGGGCCAGCAGACAGGTTTCCTGCGAGGGCTCCTCCCTGGCCTGCACGCAGCTGCCCTTCACGTGTCCTCACGCGGCGGGGCGGACAGGGAGCTCTCCGCTGTCCTTTCTGACGAGGCTCTAATCCTGGGCCCCACTCGCATGACCGCATCCAACCCTGATCAACTCCTGAAGGCCCACCTGCAAGCAGCATTCCCCGGGGGGCTAGGGCCCCAACATGTGAATTTGGGGGGGACAGAGATTTGGTCTAGAACAGGTGTCGCCCTCTGTGGGCGCATGGAGGCTGGAGGGGCTGCAGGCCATCTCTCACCACCACATGGACAGAGACTCGAAGCCTCTCAAGGGAGGCTTGGGCCCCGCATGGCGCCCCCTCCACGGCGACACAGAACCTCCCCCCACCTTCTGCCTCCGTGGCAGGCATCACTGGGGCCTCAGGGCAGCTTCCTGGGAAGATCTGACGGGTCTCTGAGTCCTTCTCATCTGTCCATTCCAGGCTCTTCAGTAAAACAGAAAATCCTGACTTCCTGCGTTCGTGTCTGTATAGCTAGGCCTTCGTCTCCGTCTTCTGTCACTAGCGGGCCGTACGGGCTGTGTCAGCCAGTGTCCTCTGCAGGAGTGGGGCCTGTAGGACACACACGGACCGCCTGAGCTTGTGGGGTCCGGTGAGTCTGGAGTGTGCGGGGCCGGCCGGCAGGGGAGATCGGGTAAGAGGTGACGTTGAGGTGGGAGCAGGACTCCTTCTCCGGGGAGCAGGCTTGTCTTTGAAGACCGACTGGCTGGCGCTCAGACACATTCTAGAGGGCCACCCGCTTTACTTGGGGTCAACTGATTGTAAATATGAATCTCACCTAAAAAAGCGTAACTTCGGCCACATCTTGACAGATGTTTGACCAAACAACTGGGCAGCATGACCAGCCAAGCGGACACATAGCCCGCCACAGGGAATAACTGGGTTTGGACAGTGACCTTCCCCTCAGCGGAGCAGTTTTTCCAAGAAGGGAGGAGGAGGCCCGCCAGCCAAGTGGACGCTTGCATGCGGGGTCTGGGGCTTCAGGGAAGGCTGAGCCGACCCCTGCCCCATAGCTGTGCTACAGGTGCACCGGGAGGGGGGCAAGCATCCTGCTTCCCGACGGGCTGCAATAGGGGGCCTCGCTGGTGGGCAGCCTGTCTCCCCACTTTCCCTGCACCCCAGGGGCACGAGGCCCCAACAGCATGGGCAGGACAATGGGGGGCTCAGTGGGGTGCTCAGTAGGGCTACCTTTTTTTTTTTTAAAGATTTTATTTATTTATTCGACAGAGATAGAGACAGCCAGCGAGAGAGGGAACACAAGCAGGGGGAGTGGGAGAGAAAGAAGCAGGCTCATAGCAGAAGAGCCTGACGTGGCGCTCGATCCCATATCGCCAGGATCACGCCCTGAGCCGAAGGCAGACGCTTAACCGCTGTGCCACCCAGGCGCCCCTCAGTAGGGCTACCTTGGTGGGGTGCTTAGGACCCTGCTGCTAACTAGGCCACAGCATGGACAATCAGTGAGATGGGCAGAGGAGGAAGCAGCTGGTTCCGGAAACTTCTGCAGACTCTTCTTTGTGGCTCGGTGCCACGGGAGCCCGCCCTTTCAGCCCAACAGCTCTGCGGGATGCTCTGGGCCTGTGGCTGGGATCAGCGTGGGGCTAGCTCTGTCATCCCAACTCTTAGAACCTTATAAAGCTCAGGATTCCTGTTTCACATTTAAAGCAGTGGGTGGACGCCTTGAAACTTGAGAGACTGTTACTTCAGCTCTTAAACTTGTTGTGGATTAACAAAAATTTCCCCACCATGCCTCCACCTTTGGAATGAGACTCTTCGGGCTGGACTGCTTAGCTTGGCTTGGTGGCGATGGGCTCATTCTGGTGGGGAGGCTCCCACAGGCCCAGCCTGGAACAGCCCTCGTCTGGGATGCAGCCAGAGACAGCCCTCCAGCCCTGGTTGTCAATCCCGAGCTTGGTCCTCATTTCAGGGATTTGGGAAGTTAAGTCTGCAGGGTGCAGTGAGGATGTGGACTGAAATTCCATGGGAGTCGGGTAAGGCATCAGCACAGTGACGGACATGAGCCCCAGAGGTGTCCCTGGAGCCTGGGCTGGAGCGGCTGGGGCCTCCCCATGGGCACCGCCCTTGCCTGACTCACGCCGATGTTCAGAGTTCGACACAGACCCCTCAGCCACAGGACACTGTGGAGAATTTGGGTGACCGGCCTCGCACTGGACAGGCTGGTCCAGGCAGGGTCCTGGCTCCGGGAGGCACACTAGCTTGGAAGGGGGTCCTCTTCCCCGCAACAGGCAGAGGGAGATGCCTCCCTGGGCGTGGGGCCAGGGTCCGCCGAGAATGCGTCTGCAGGATGCCCCCCGCAGTGGCCACTGGGAGAGCCAGACGGGCCTGTGCAGACATGCAGGGGCGAGTGTGGAGCGCTGCCTCAGGCCACACCAGGCCGCAGATGCAGCCGGGAGGGAAGTGTGCACCCTGGGACCTCACTCCAGTTGTCAGCCCAGGTGCCCGGGTCACCTGTCAGATGGATGTGGAACGGGTCCTCAATCCACTCTCCGGTGTCCCGTGACTGCAGTGCCACCGGGAGCCACACCGGGTGTAGGCAGAGGGGGGCTCTGGGCCCACACGGAAGGTGAAAACCAGAAAGGCTTGTGCAGCGCTGCCGACCACGGGCTCTCCTGTCTCCCCAACTTCCCTCCATTTACAGCCACCTTCAAAGACCCTCAGAGGACGGGGTAGGGGAGGCGTCTTGCTGCTCAGCATCCGACATCTGTGAAGGGAACGATCAGGACCCATCTGAGCGCCAGGAGGGATCGATTCCGTTCTGCCCCGCGCTGCCGTCTCCTTGTCAAGAGGAAAGATCTACGATGGTTTTACTTAAGAGGCTGCTTCCCCCAGAGACGGCGGCTGTCTGTGCTCCGCTCAATCTTTCATAGCTCCTGCCTGCAAAGTGCGCGGCGAGGGTTCTCATCAGGCCGGGCCTCCGGTACCTGGCTCCCTCTCCGGGGAGAAGGCGTGGGCCGGGGCAGCGGCGTGTGAATGACCCGCTTGCCCCGGTTCACACAGCGGGCCTTGCTGGTGGTGGAGGCCAGAGGAGGCTGCGGGTGGGAGCTCAGGCAGAGATGAACGCGCCCCTTCCTGCCGTCCTGCGGAGCCCTCCCGCTGCCACTGGAGCCTCCAGAGCTCGGACGTGAAGCGAGGTCTGCGCTCTGAGCCCCGGGCCCAGACTTGTTGCCGACAGGGGGGCCAGCCCCCGGGAATGGGCCCTGGTGCCGCCCGGGCTGTGGGGAGGTTCCGGGTCGTCCCGCAGTGGTCCTGGGAGGATCGGGAACTCGTCGGTGAGGAGGTGTCCCCTGACGTCCAGACTCCTTCCTTACCAGGTCCCGATTGTGCGCCCAGACCCACAGAGGCTTCTGGAAACAGCTGCAGGGGTCCGGGGGGCCAGGCTGGGTCACACTGAGGCCGTTTCTGCTTCCAGGGTGGGAGGAAGCGCTGAGGTCCGTCAGCCCGATTTCCTTAGCTTCCAGCGGGAGAACACGGTCCAGAGGGGCGGGGACCTGGGGCTCCATCTCTGTTGCTCGAGGGTCCCACCCTCTGCCCTGTGGGCCCTGCGCTGGGCCGCTGGGCGTTCGCAGCTGTGGCTCGAACCCCTGCCCACCTTCCGGGCCACCAGGGTCAGGCCTCCGACCGTCATCGCCACCAGCTCCATCACCTTCTGCCTCACGGCGTTCACAGTGCGCTTTGCAACTGTAGAGGTGTGTTCGGAAATCTGTCCCAGGGGGAACAGAACCCCAAATCCCAGCGTCCAGGCACTTGAGGGTTCGATCCCTGTGGACAAGCGTGGAGGCCGGAGTAATCAAGTTCGAGCGTACATGTCACTCGCCTGGGATCCCCTGGCTCTCCTGCACCAAACCTGTGCCCCGTTGGCTTTGGTGGCCGTGAAATACAGAACCTAGCTGCCCACTGTCTCCAGCCACAGTCTGTGGCTCCTCTTATTTCCCCTTCATCCAGATTTGGCCTGTTTTCTAAACAAAATAAAATCACGTATATTTAAGATCTATCACGTGGTATTTTGACATATGTAGGCGCTGAGAAATGGTCACCACAATCAAGCCAGTAACATCTCTGTCTCCTCACGCCGTTACCAATCTTCGTGCGTGGTGAACGCACCTGCGATCTACTTTCTAGCAAACTCCCAGCATACAGGACGGTGCTGTTAACGGCGTGAGGTCTCTGGAGCTCATTCCTCCTGCATGAGGGACGTCTGTACGCTTTGACCAGTACTCTGTCGGTGGGAATGCAAAATGGTGCCTCCACGAGGAAAACAGTGTGAAGGGTCCTCAAAGAATTGAAAATAGAACGACCCTGTGATCCAGCAATCCCACTTCCGGGTATTCTTCCCCAAGAAGTGCAATCGGTGCCTTGCAGGGCCGTGCGCCCCGTGTTCACACAGCCAAGCCGTGGGAGCAACCGGAGGGTCTGTTGACGGACGGATAAAGAAGACGTGGTCTGCACGTACGATGGGACATGATTTAGCCATGAGAAGAAGGGAACGCTTGCGTGATTTCACTTTCTGTGGCATCTCGAAAAGTCCCACTCGTGGAACCAGAGACTGGAGCAGCGGCTGCCAGGAGCAGGCGTGCTGGGGGAGGGAACTGGGGAGATGTTGGTCTATTGTTCCAAAATCCGCAACTTATAAGTGGCTTGAAATCCTTCTGTGAATTGAGCAAGGGGAATCAATCCATCCGTCCATCAAGCCTCAATCGAGGAATAGTGCGCGTCTGCGAACTCATCCGAGCACATTGAACACGACTCGGCCCCGATCCACCGCCTCAAGCAACTGATGGACTCGCGACCCCGCCGTTCAGAGAGGCTCCGGGCCCCCTGGGGCTTCATTCTGGGGTGGGGGCTGGGGTTTTCCACCCAGTCTGTCTGCCCGACTCCAGAAGTGCCTCCTTTTCCAGAGCTAGAGCCGGTGGGACGCGTGTGTTAGGAGGCCAGCGAGGCCAGCGGGGAACGGGGAGGCACGCTGCCAACGACCCGCAGAGCCGGCTGCCCAGCACTGACGGCGTCATTCCTCCGACTCCCAGCCCCGGGTTTCAGGCCGGTGAAGAATTAGCCCGTGGCCCCTGCCCGTGACGGGCAGTTCGTGCCTGCTTACGTTAGCAAGAGCGTTCACTAAGACCCGTAGACCGGCCGGCAGCCTTTACACAGGTGAGGGGGTTTAGTATTTTCTCTCACGGGTCTTGGATTTCAAAGTTATTCCATAAACAACGTGAGTCAGAAACTTATTAACTTGGTGGATTCTAAACCCGGGGAGACACTTTCCCTGTCTTCTGGGTCGGGGGAGCCAGCTCGCCCCATTTACTTGGTTTCATCGAAACGGAAGTGGTTTGAACAGAAACGAGGGGCTTAGCGTCTGCCCACTTGGAGGGGTAACCTCACTGCCCCAGGGGACAGGAAGAGAGCCCCAGGCCTGCTAGCTCCCAGAAATGTGAGGCCACAAAGAATTAGACAAGGCAGCCGTCCGAGGGAAGAACACCGGGCCTGGAGTCAGAGGCCCTCCCGGCAGGCCCTGGAGGAGCCCCGCACCTCCCTGTTCCCAGGCAGGGTGAGAACAGGTGTGCCGTCGGCCTCAGGGTTGCTGAGACCCGCGGGTGCACCTGGAGCTTCAGGGGAAGGTCCCTGGTGATGAAGCAGCCGTGGGCTCTGCCAGCCAGGCTCAGACACGTGGGTGGGCCCTCAGTAACCCCGATGCTTCAGACGGCCCATCTTACAACGGGGTAACAGGGTTACCCAGCTCAGAGGGTACCTGGAAGACTCACAGACATAATGCAGGAAACACTTCCCATTGGCTGGAGCCAGTCATGTGCCCCGGCCTATGTGCAGGGAGGCTGGGAACTGTAGTCCGTGCATGGACGGACAGTGGGACAGCGGGTGAGCATGTGTCCGGCCTCTGCCACAAATGCTATTCGTGACTTCTGTTGTGGAGGACGAGTCACCCGCTGTCCTCCGATTGTAGACACCCAACAATTCTGGACAACAGGTCAAGTGCTTACAGAATGCCTCATGGTGCCCGGCTCCCCGCCGTGACGTGTGCTCCCCTGCACATGTCAGTGTCTCCTGGATTCTTCAGAAGGGCCTCCCTCCGCCCCACCCCATGTACTTGGTTTTCCACGTTCCTATTTAATTTCTTCCAATCTCCACTGGGGCGACAGTCCTTCCCCTGCAGGAGCCCTTTGTCCTCCGGGTTGCCCGGGGCACAGCCGTGGACTCCCGCCAGAGCCAGCCTGGCACGTGGCGCCCCTCTCTTCCCCGGATCCCACCTCTTCTTCTCTAGGTTTGCGCCTCACGGACATTCTAGCTCTTTGAGACCTTTCACGTCTGGCCTGTTTTCCTCTTGCGTTTGATTTGTACAGAAGCTGAGGTGGACTTCCACAGGAACGGTTATTTTAATTAAGCTGCCCCCAGCGCTCTCGGGGGCTCTTCCCAGCTCCGTGTTCTCGAGACGTCGGTGGCCCTGCGAACCCTCACTCTCTGCAGGAGCCGCTTCGTCTCCGTGGGAACTTGGCGGTTTTCTCTTGATTCCGCCGTCTGCCTGGCGCTGGGTCGTCTGCACCCTTTGTGGTAGGGCTTGGGGGCCCTTTCCATTCAGACACTGAGGATCTTCGAAATCTTCCTGCAAAAAACACTCTTTGATAATCTGTCCCCTCCGTGTTCTCCCTCTTCTTGCTCCAGACTCCATGCTCCAGCTCTTACCATTTTCTTATCTTTTCTCTCCTACTTCCCATCACGCCCGTCTGCAATAGTAGCTCAACTTCCTCTTTCAAACCTTCCACGGAGCCTTTCTTGATCCAGCTTTTTTTTTTTTTTTTGATTCCCCAAATCTGTTCTGCTCTCTGCACATTTATCTCTTCTGCCTCAGGGACGTGGTGTCTTTTATTTTTCTGAAGATGTTTGTTGCAAATTATTTGGCACTTTGCTGCATGCCGTGTCTCTGTCCTTCCAGGCTCCTTCCTGGCCTTTGCCTTCCCCTGGAGGGTGACCTGGAGGCCTGATGCTCCCGGGCTGCAGACCTACTAGACAGGAGCTGTGGCGGCTGAGTGACCGGTCTCCGAGGGCTGGGTGGCCCCGGGGCTTCTGTCCACTGTGAGGTGGCCTGAGACCAGCTTGTCCACTCGTTCCACCCCTTCCTGCGCAAACTTGTGCAAGCTCGGCCCCATGACCCTCAGTTCCTCATCTGTGTAATGGGTACAATGATGGTGCCTCCTTCACGGAGCTGTGATGAGGATCCGACGACTAACAGTTACAATGAGGCCGGCCTCCATCTGCCCTGCAGTGCTGGGGCGGACCCACTGGCCGCTACTGTCTGGAAAAGGCCTGCGTGGCCTCCGTCTGGCTCGGAGACATGACATGACATGAGAGAAAACTCCGAAAACGAACAGCAGAGGGTAAGAAAGGGCCTTGGAAATTAAAAACATATGTATTTAATTTATATATTAATTTTGTTTGTATATAGTTAATATATTACATATTTTAATTTATACATTATATAAATTGTATAATGTGTGTCAACATAATGCATACACATTCGGGGGGGGGGCGGACAGGACGGAGTCACCCCTCTGGAGGAAGAAATAGAGAAGCAAGGAAGTGGGAACAGTGTGGAGGGGGGAGTGGGGGAGAGCCAGGGCTCTGGGTGCACCAGATGCAAGTTCCAACAGTGGCGATGGCAGAAGAGACGGTCCAAGGCCCAAGACCAGGGAGCCCCCCGTGGACCCGTCTGTGTGCGGTTTCAGGGACCGGGAGAAGTGGAACCTCCCAGGACAGCAGTTCCACGCAGGGGTTGAGAGCTGGGATGATCTGGGCCCCCCAGACCGGGGCGGGGGACGGGAGGATGACCACGCAGTGCAGACCCTTCACCTGCTACCCGGCTTCGAACAGCGAGCACGTGTTCCAAGCCTCGACTCCCTGCAGCTCTGGGGGCTGGGGCCCCACTGGTGGGTCGGGGGGTCGGAGCCTCTCCGGGGGACTGGCCCTTTCTCATAGGGACAGGGCTCCTGGCTGTGGGGGAGGGCCAGTGGGCGCTGGGCCCTGTCTCCTGAAGGTGGAGCCCCCGTGTGCCCTAGAAAGGGGTCTGCATACAGGAAGGGAGCAAGTCTCACGTTCTGCATAACTTCATATGAACATGCGTTACACAGACGGAAATAGAAATTTAAAGTCTGGGGATGGGGCCAATAGGAAAAGCTGCCCACAGCCACCCCAAGTCAGAGAGGATCTGGTTTTTTGGAAAGACTGTCCTTCAGGAATTTCACTTCTGGATTTCCACAAAGACCTTCTGGAATGTTCCAGATGGAGACACAAGCTTTCTCAGAGCTTGTTATACGCTGGGCACCCAGGGTGCTGGAAAGCACACCTCTCCCCAGAAGGAGGGAGGCGAGGCAGCCTGCTCCCCAGCTGGTCACTGCAGCAGGCACAGGGCTGTGTCCCTCCCAGGGCAGGTCCAGCTGCCCTGAGGCCAACCCGAGGACAGTACAGCTGGGCTCAGAGCTACTGCCTTGACTGCCCTCAGAGAGAGGCCTCCGTACTCTGCTCTGTCCCCACAGAGCTCTCCTGCTGGGCCACTTGGCAGGTCACTTGGCGTGGGCACCCAGGGGACACACCCGGCACAGGGTCTGCACGGCATTCGTGGGTTCTGAGCCCGCAGCCAGGGCAGGGGTCTGTCGGCCACCAGGACATTTCCATGCTATAGGAAGCGCTGGCTTCCAGCCTGAGGGCTGCCTGCCCACCTTGGCAGGGCAGTGCAGGTGTGTCGCTGTCTCTGGGGCCCTATCACCCAGACGCACACACCGGGGTCCCGCCACACACTACTCGCTCACCCCGGAGGGCTCGAGGGTGTGTGCAGCAGGGCCGGATCCCAGACTCCCTGTTCTGCAGACCTGGGCTCGCATCCTCCTCTTTCGCTGCCTGGTACTGAAACTCTCCAAGCCTCAGCGTCTTTATTTGTAAAATGAGTGTAAAAATTCACAGCTGTCTACTTGACAGCTTTGTTTGAGGGCTTCAGAAGATCATGCTTAAGGAGTGCATGGCACAGAGCCTGGAACAGAGTAAGTGGCCCCTGGTGGTCGTCGGCTGGTGGAGCTGCTCCCCTGTACCGGCTGCCTCACCTCGAAGAACCTCTT